>NW_025958858.1:0-31321 GCF_023159225.1 Perognathus longimembris pacificus | reverse complement strand
TACTTAATTTATTAAGCTACTGCTTTTCTTAATCTCAGTGGAGATATTTACTGATAAACAGCTACCTACGCAGCATGTTCATGTCGTTCCCTAAATGAGCTTTTATCTCTCTGCCCTCACCACAAATCAGATTCTTCTGAGGAGTTCCCAGTACATTATCCTTTCCCCTGTGTAATTACCTTAACAAGCTCCAGCTGTTTTTATTCTCAGAAGGTTTACTCCCTGATATACAGCTGCCTACCCCCTTCCTAAGTGCAGGTCCTAAATGAGCTTTTTTCTCTGTTCCCTCACCACAATCCAGATTCTTTTGGGGAGTTACCAGTACAGTAACCATACCAGGAAGTACTTAATTTATTAAGCTACTGCTTTTCTTAATCTCAGTGGAGATATTTACTGATAAACAGCTACCTACGCAGCATGTTCATGTCGTTCCTAAATGAGCTTTTATCTCTCTGCCCTCACCACAAATCAGATTCTTCTGAGGAGTTCCCAGTACATTATACTTTCCCCTGTGTAATTACCTTAACGAGCTCCAGCTGTTTTTATTCTCAGAAGTTTACTCCCTGATATACAGCTGCCTACCCCCTTCGTAAGTGCAGGTCCTAAATGAGCTTTTTTCTCTGTTCCCTCACCACAATCCAGATTCTTTTGGAGAGTTACCAGTACAGTAACCATACCAGGAAGTACTTAATTTATTAAGCTACTGCTTTTCTTAATCTCAGTGGAGATATTTACTGATAAACAGCTACCTACGCAGCATGTTCATGTCGTTCCTAAATGAGCTTTTATCTCTCTGCCCTCACCACAAATCAGATTCTTCTGAGGAGTTCCAGTACATTATCCTTTCCCCTGTGTAATTACCTTAACAAGCTCCAGCTGTTTTTATTTTCAGAAGGTTCACTCCCTGATATACTGCTGCCTACCCCCTTCGTAAGTGCAGGTCCTAAATGAGCTTTTTTCTCTGTTCCCTCACCACAATCCACATTCTTTTGGGGAGTTACCAGTACAGTAACCATAACAGGAAGTACTTAATTTATTAAGCTACTGCTTTTCTTAATCTCAGTGGAGATATTTACTGATAAACAGCTACCTACGCAGCATGTTCATGTCGTTCCTAAATGAGCTTTTATCTCTCTGCCCTCACCACAAATCAGATTCTTCTGAGGAGTTCCCAGTACATATCCTTTCCCCTGTGTAATTACCTTAACGAGCTCCAGCTGTTTTTATTCTCAGAAGGGTTTACTCCCTGATATACAGCTGCCTACCCCCTTCGTAAGTGCAGGTCCTAAATGAGCTTTTTTCTCTGTTCCCTCACCACAATCCAGATTCTTTTGGGGAGTTACCAGTACAGTAACCATACCAGGAAGTACTTAATTTATTAAGCTACTGCTTTTTCTTAATCTCAGTGGAGATATTTACTGATAAACAGCTACCTACGCAGCATGTTCATGTCGTTCCTAAATGAGCTTTTATCTCTCTGCCCTCACCACAAATCAGATTCTTCTGAGGAGTTCCCAGTACATTATCCTTTCCCCTGTGTAATTACCTTAACAAGCTCCAGCTGTTTTTATTTTCAGAAGGTTTACTCCCTGATATACTGCTGCCTACCCCCTTCGTAAGTGCAGGTCCTAAATGAGCTTTTTTCTCTGTTCCCTCACCACAATCCAGATTCTTTTGGGGAGTTACCAGTACAGTAACCATAACAGGAAGTACTTAATTTATTAAGCTACTGCTTTTCTTAATCTCAGTGGAGATATTTACTGATAAACAGCTACCTACGCAGCATGTTCATGTCGTTCCTAAATGAGCTTTTATCTCTCTGCCCTCACCACAAATCAGATTCTTCTGAGGAGTTCCCAGTACATTATCCTTTCCACTGTGTAATTACCTTAACAAGCTCCAGCTGTTTTTATTCTCAGAAGGTTTACTCCCTGATATACAGCTGCCTACCCCCTTCGTAAGTGCAGGTCCTAAATGAGCTTTTTTCTCTGTTCCCTCACCACAATCCAGATTCTTTTGGGGAGTTACCAGTATAGTTACCATACCAGGAAGTACTTAATTTATTAAGCTACTGCTTTTCTTAATCTCAGTGGAGATATTTCCTGATAAACAGCTACCTACGCAGCATGTTCATGTCGTTCCTAAATGAGCTTTTATCTCTCTGCCCTCACCACAAATCAGATTCTTCTGAGGAGTTCCCAGTACATTATCCTTTCCACTGTGTAATTACCTTAACAAGCTCCAGCTGTTTTTATTCTCAGAAGGTTTACTCCCTGATATACAGCTGCCTACCCCCTTCGTAAGTGCAGGTCCTAAATGAGCTTTTTTCTCTGTTCCCTCACCAAAATCCAGATTCTTTTGGGGAGTTACCAGTACAGTTACCATACCAGGAAGTACTTAATTTATTAAGCTACTGCTTTTCTTAATCTCAGTGGAGATATTTACTGATAAACAGCTACCTACGCAGCATGTTCATGTCGTTCCTAAATGAGATTTATCTCTCTGCCCTCACCAGAAATCAGATTCTTCTGAGGAGTTCCCAGTACATTATCCTTTCCCCTGTGTAATTACCTTAACAAGCTCCAGCTGTTTTTATTCTCAGAAGGTTTACTCCCTGATATACTGCTGCCTACCCCCTTCGTAAGTGCAGGTCCTAAATGAGCTTTTTTCTCTGTTCCCTCACCACAATCCAGATTCTTTTGGGGAGTTACCAGTACAGTAACCATACCAGGAAGTACTTAATTTATTAAGCTACTGCTTTTCTTAATCTCAGTGGAGATATTTACTGATAAACAGCTACCTACGCAGCATGTTCATGTCGTTCCTAAATGAGCTTTTATCTCTCTGCCCTCACCACAAATCAGATTCTTCTGAGGAGTTCCCAGTACATTATCCTTTCCCCTGTGTAATTACCTTAACAAGCTCCAGCTGTTTTAATTCTCATTAGGTTTACTCCCTGATATACAGCTGCCTACCCCCTTCGTAAGTGCAGGTCCTAAATGAGCTTTTTTCTCTGTTCCCTCACCACAATCCAGATTCTTTTGGGGAGTTACCAGTACAGTAACCATACCAGGAAGTACTTAATTTATTAAGCTACTGCTTTTCTTAATCTCAGTGGAGATATTTACTGATAAACAGCTACCTACGCAGCATGTTCATGTCGTTCCTAAATGAGCTTTTATCTCTCTGCCCTCACCAAAAATCAGATTCTTCTGAGGAGTTCCCAGTACATTATCCTTTCCCCTGTGTAATTACCTTAACAAGCTCCAGCTGTTTTTATTCTCAGAAGGTTTACTCCCTGATATACAGCTGCCTACCCCCTTTGTAAGTGCAGGTCCTAAATGAGCTTTTTTCTCTGTTCCCTCACCACAATCTAGATTCTTTTGGGGAGTTACCAGTACAGTAACCATACCAGGAAGTACTTAATTTATTAACCTACTGCTCTTCTTAATCTCAGTGGAGATATTTACTGATAAACAGCTACCTACGCAGCATGTTCATGTCGTTCCTAAATGAGCTTTAATCTCTCTGCCCTCACCACAAATCAGATTCTTCTGAGGGAGTTCCCAGTATATTATCCTTTCCCCTGTGTAATTACCTTAACAAGCTCCAGCTGTTTTTATTCTCAGAACGTTTACTCCCTGATATACAGCTGCCTACCCCCTTCGTAAGTGCAGGTCCTAAATGAGCTTTTTTCTCTGTTCCCTCACCACAATCCAGATTCTTTTGGGGAGTTACCAGTACAGTAACCATACCAGGAAGCACTTAATTTATTAAGCTACTGCTTTTCTTAATCTCAGTGGAGATATTTACTGATAAACAGCTACCTACGCAGCATGTTCATGTCGTTCCTAAATGAGCTTTTATCTCTCTGCCCTCACCCACAAATCCGATTCTTCTGAGGAGTTCCCAGTACATTATCCTTTCCCCTGTGTAATTACCTTAACAAGCTCCAGCTGTTTTTATTCTCAGAAGGTTTACTCCCTGATATACAGCTGCCTACCCCCTTCCTAAGTGCAGGTCCTAAATGAGCTTTTTTCTCTGTTCCCTCACCACAATCCAGATTCTTTTGGGGAGTTACCAGTACAGTAACCATACCAGGAAGTACTTAATTTATTAAGCTACTGCTTTTCTTAATCTCAGTGGAGATATTTACTGATAAACAGCTACCTACGCAGCATGTACATGTCGTTCCGAAATGAGCTTTTATCTCTCTGCCCTCACCACAAATCAGATTCTTCTGAGGAGTTCCCAGTACATTATCCTTTCCCCTGTGTAATTACCTTAACAAGCTCCAGCTGTTTTTATTCTCAGAATGTTTACTCCCTGATATACAGCTGCCTACCCCCTTCTTAAGTGCAGGTCCTAAATGAGCTTTTTTCTCTGTTCCCTCACCACAATCCAGATTCTTTTTGGGGAGTTACCAGTACAGTAACCATACCAGGAAGTACTTAATTTATTAAGCTACAGCTTTTCTTAATCTCAGTGGAGATATTTACTGATAAACAGCTACCTACGCAGCATGTTCATGTCGTTCCTAAATGAGCTTTTATCTCTCTGCCCTCACCACAAATCAGATTCTTCTGAGGAGTTCCCAGTACATTATCCTTTCCCCTGTGTAATTACCTTAACAAGCTCCAGCTGTTTTTATTCTCAGCAGATTTACTCCCTGATATACAGCTGCCTACCCCCTTCGTAAGTGCAGGTCCTAAATGAGCTTTTTTCCCAGTTCCTTCACCACAATCCAGATTCTTTTGGGGAGTTACCAGTACAGTAACCATACCAGGAAGCACTTAATTTATTAAGCTACTGCTTTTCTTAATCTCAGTGGAGATATTTACTGATAAACAGCTACCTACGCAGCATATTCATGTCGTTCCTAAATGAGCTTTTATCTCTCTGCCCTCACCACAAATCAGATTCTTCTGAGGAGTTCCCAGTACATTGTCCTTTCCCCTGTGTAATTACCTTAACAAGCTCCAGCTGTTTTTATTCTCAGAAGGTTTACTCCCTGATATACAGCTGCCTACCCCCTTCGTAAGTGCAGGTCCTAAATGAGCTTTTTTCTCTGTTCCCTCACCACAATCCAGATTCTTTTGGGGAGTTACCAGTAAAGTAACCATACCAGGAAGCACTTAATTTATTAAGCTACTGCTTTTCTTAATCTCAGTGGAGATATTTACTGATAAACAGCTACCTACGCAGCATGTTCATGTCGTTCTGAAATGAGCTTTTATCTCTCTGCCCTCACCACAAATCAGATTCTTCTGAGGAGTTCCCAGTACATTATCCTTTCCCCTGTGTAATAACCTTAACAAGCTCCAGCTGTTTTTATTCTCAGTAGGTTTACTCCCTGATATACAGCAGCCTACCCCCTTCGTAAGTGCAGGTCCTAAATGAGCTTTTTTCTCTGTTCCCTCACCACAATCCAGATTCTTTTGGGAATTACCAGTATAGTAACCATAACAGGAAGTACTTAATTTATTAAGCTACTGCTTTTCTTAATCTCAGTGGAGATATTTACTGATAAACAGCTACCTACGCAGCATGTTCATGTCGTTCCTAAATGAGCTTTTATCTCTCTGCCCTCACCACAAATCAGATTCTTCTGAGGAGTTCCCAGTACATTATCCTTTCCCCTGTGTAATTACCTTAACAAGCTCCAGCTGTTTTTATTCTCAGCAGGTTTACTCCTGATATACAGCTGCCTACCCCTTCGTAAGTGCAGGTCCTAAATGAGCTTTTTTCCCAGTTCCTTCACCACAATCCAGATTCTTTTGGGGAGTTACCAGTACAGTAACCATACCAGGAAGTACTTAATTTATTGAGCTACTGCTTTTCTTAATCTCAGTGGAGATATTTACTGATAACAGCTACCTACGCAGCATGTTCATGTCGTTCCTAAATGAGCCTTTATCTCTCTGCCCTCACCACAAATCAGATTCTTCTGAGGAGTTCCCAGTACATTATCCTTTCCCCTGTGTAATTACCTTAACAAGCTCCAGCTGTTTTTATTCTCAGAAGGTTTACTCCCTGATATACTGCTGCCTACCCCCTTCGTAAGTGCAGGTCCTAAATGAGCTTTTTTCTCTGTTCCCTCACCACAATCCAGATTCTTTTGGGAGTTACCAGTACAGTAACCATACCAGGAAGTACTTAATTTATTGAGCTACTGCTTTTCTTAATCTCAGTGGAGATATTTACTGATAAACAGCTACCTACGCAGCATGTTCATGTCGTTCCTAAATGAGCCTTTATCTCTCTGCCCTCACCACAAATCAGATTCTTCTGAGGAGTTCCCAGTACATTATCCTTTCCCCTGTGTAATTACCTTAACAAGCTCCAGCTGTTTTTATTCTCAGAAGGTTTACTCCCTGATATACAGCTGCCTACCCCCTTCGTAAGTGCAGGTCCTAAATGAGCTTTTTTCTCTGTTCCCTCACCACAATCCAGATTCTTTTGGGGAGTTACCAGTACAGTAACCATACCAGGAAGTACTTAATTTATTAAGCTAGTGCTTTTCTTAATCTCAGTGGAGATATTTTCTGATAAACAGCTACCTACGCAGCATGTTCATGTCGTTCCTAAATGAGCTTTTATCTCTCTGCCCTCACCACAAATCAGATTCTTCTGAGGAGTTCCCAGTACATTATCCTTTCCCCTGTGTAATTACCTTAACAAGCTCCAGCTGTTTTTATCTCAGAAGGTTTACTCCCTGATATACAGCTGCCTACCCCCTTCGTAAGTGCAGGTCCTAAGTGAGCTTTTTCTCTGTTCCCTCACCACAATCCAGATTCTTTTGGGGAGTTACCAGTACAGTAACCATACCAGGAAGTACTTAATTTATTAAGCTACTGCTTTTCTTAATCTCAGTGGAGATATTTACTGATAAACAGCTACCTACGCAGCATGTTCATGTCGTTCCTAAATGAGCTTTTATCTCTCTGCCCTCACCACAAATCAGATTCTTCTGAGGAGTTCCCAGTACATTATCCTTTCCCCTGTGTAATTACCTTAACAAGCTCCAGCTGTTTTTATTCTCAGAAGGTTTACTCCCTGATATACAGCTGCCTACCCCCTTCGTAAGTGCAGGTCCTAAGTGAGCTTTTTTCTCTGTTCCCTCACCACAATCCAGATTCTTTTGGGGAGTTACCAGTACTGTAACCATACCAGGAAGTACTTAATTTATTAAGCTACTGCTTTTCTTAATCTCAGTGGAGATATTTACTGATAAACAGCTACCTACGCAGGATGTTCATGTCGTTCCTAAATGAGCTTTTATCTCTCTGCCCTCACCACAAATCATATTCTTCTGAGGAGTTCCCAGTACATTATCCTTTCCCCTGTGTAATTACCTTAACGAGCTCCAGCTGTTTTTATTCTCAGAAGGTTTACTCCCTGATATACAGCTGCCTACCCCCTTCGTAAGTGCAGGTCCTAAATGAGCTTTTTTCTCTGTTCCCTCACCACAATCCAGATTCTTTTGGGAGTTACCAGTACAGTAACCATACCAGGAAGTACTTAATTTATTAAGCTACTGCTTTTCTTAATCTCAGTGGAGATATTTACTGATAAACAGCTACCTACGCAGCATGTTCATGTCGTTCCTAAATGAGCTTTTATCTCTCTGCCCTCACCACAAATCAGATTCTTCTGAGGAGTTCCCAGTACATTATCCTTTCCCCTGTGTAATTACCTTAACAAGCTCCAGCTGTTTTTATTCTCAGAAGGTTTACTCCCTGATATACAGCTGCCTACCCCCTTCGTAAGTGCAGGTCCTAAATGAGCTTTTTTCTCTGTTCCCTCACCACAATCCAGAGTCTTTTGGGGAGTTACCAGTACAGTAACCATACCAGGAAGTACTTAATTTATTAAGCTACTGCTTTTCTTAATCTCAGTGGAGATATTTACTGATAAACAGCTACCTACGCAGCATGTTCATGTCGTTCCTAAATGAGCTTTTATCTCTCTGCCCTCACCACAAATCAGATTCTTCTGAGGAGTTCCCAGTACATTATCCTTTCCCCTGTGTAATTACCTTAACAAGCTCCAGCTGTTTTTATTCTCAGAAGGTTTACTCCCTGATATACAGCTGCCTTCCCCCTTCGTAAGTGCAGGTCCTAAATGAGCTTTTTTCTCAGTTCCCTCACCACAATCCAGATTCTTTTGGGGAGTTACCAGTACAGTAACCATACCAGGAAGTACTTAATTATTAAGCTACTGCTTTTCTTAATCTCAGTGGAGATATTTACTGATAAACAGCTACCTACGCAGCATGTTCATGTCGTTCCTAAATGAGCTTTTATCTCTGCCCTCACCACAAATCAGATTCTTCTGAGGAGTTCCCAGTACATTATCCTTTCCCCTGTGTAATTACCTTAACAAGCTCCAGCTGTTTTATTCTCAGAAGGTTTACTCCCTGATATACAGCTGCCTACCCCCTTCGTAAGTGCAGGTCCTAAATGAGCTTTTTTCTCTGTTCCCTCACCACAATCCAGATTCTTTTGGGGAGTTACCAGTACAGTAACCATACCAGGAAGTACTTAATTTATTGAGCTACTGCTTTTCTTAATCTCAGTGGAGATATTTACTGATAAACAGCTACCTACGCAGCATGTTCATGACGTTCCTAAATGAGCCTTTATCTCTCTGCCCTCACCACAAATCAGATTCTTCTGAGGAGTTCCCAGTACATTATCCTTTCCCCTGTGTAATTACCTTAACAAGCTCCAGCTGTTTTTATTCTCAGAAGGTTTACTCCCTGATATACTGCTGCCTACCCCCTTCGTAAGTGCAGGTCCTAAATGAGCTTTTTTCTCTGTTCCCTCACCACAATCCAGATTCTTTTGGGGAGTTACCAGTACAGTAACCATACCAGGAAGTACTTAGTTTATTGAGCTACTGCTTTTCTTAATCTCAGTGGAGATATTTTCTGATAAACAGCTACCTACGCAGCATGTTCATGTCGTTCCTAAATGAGCCTTTATCTCTCTGCCCTCACCACAAATCAGATTCTTCTGAGGAGTTCCCAGTACATTATCCTTTCCCCTGTGTAATTACCTTAACAAGCTCCAGCTGTTTTTATTCTCAAAAGGTTTACTCCCCGATATACAGCTGCCTACCCCCTTCGTAAGTGCAGGTCCTAAATGAGCTTTTTTCTCTGTTCCCTCACCACAATCCAGATTCTTTTGGGGAGTTACCAGTACAGTAACCATACCAGGAAGTACTTAATTTATTAAGCTACTGCTTTTCTTAATCTCAGTGGAGATATTTACTGATAAACAGCTACCTACGCACATGTTCATGTCGTTCCTAAATGAGCTTTTATCTCTCTGCCCTCACCACAAATCAGATTCTTCTGAGGAGTTCCCAGTACATTATCCTTTCCCCTGTGTAATTACCTTAACAAGCTCCAGCTGTTTTTATTCTCAGAAGGTTTACTCCCTGATATACAGCTGCCTAACCCCTTCGTAAGTGCAGGTCCTAAATGAGCTTTTGTCTCTGTTCCCTCACCACAATCCAGATTCTTTTGGGGAGTTACCAGTACAGTAACCAAACCAGGAAGTACTTAATTTATTAAGCTACTGCTTTTCTTAATCTCAGTGGAGATATTTACTGATAAACAGCTACCTACGCAGCATGTTCATGTCGTTCTAAATGAGCTTTTATCTCTCTGCCCTCACCACAAATCAGATTCTTCTGAGGAGTTCCCAGTACATTATCCTTTCCCCTGTGTAATTACCTTAACAAGCTCCAGCTGTTTTTATTCTCAGAAGGTTTACTCCCTGATATACAGCTGCTACCCCCTTCGTAAGTGCAGGTCCTAAATGAGCTTTTTTCTCTGTTCCCTCACCACAATCCAGATTCTTTTGGGGAGTTACCAGTACAGTAACCATACCAGGAAGTACTTAATTTATTAAGCTACTGCTTTTCTTAATCTCAGTGGAGATATTTACTGATAAACAGCTACCTACGCAGCATGTTCATGTCGTTCCTAAATGAGCTTTTATCTCTCTGCCCTCACCACAAATCAGATTCTTCTGAGGAGTTCCCAGTACATTATCCTTTCCCCTGTGTAATTACCTTAACAAGCTCCAGCTGTTTTTATTCTCAGAAGGTTTACTCCCTGATATACAGCTGCCTTCCCCCTTCGTAAGTGCAGGTCCTAAATGAGCTTTTTTCTCAGTTCCCTCACCACAATCCAGATTCTTTTGGGGAGTTACCAGTACAGTAACCATACCAGGAAGTACTTAATTTATTAAGCTACTGCTTTTCTTAATCTCAGTGGAGATATTTACTGATAAACAGCTACCTACGCAGCATGTTCATGTCGTTCCTAAATGAGCTTTTATCTCTCTGCCCTCACCACAAATCAGATTCTTCTGAGGAGTTCCCAGTACATTATCCTTTCCCCTGTGTAATTACCTTAACAAGCTCCAGCTGTTTTTATTCTCAGAAGGTTTACTCCCTGATATACAGCTGCCTACCCCCTTCCTAAGTGCAGGTCCTAAATGAGCTTTTTTCTCTGTTCCCTCACCACAATCCAGATTCTTTTGGGGAGTTACCAGTACAGTAACCATACCAGGAAGTACTTAATTTATTGAGCTACTGCTTTTCTTAATCTCAGTGGAGATATTTACTGATAAACAGCTACCTACGCAGCATGTTCATGACGTTCCTAAATGAGCCTTTATCTCTCTGCCCTCACCACAAATCAGATTCTTCTGAGGAGTTCCCAGTACATTATCCTTTCCCCTGTGTAATTACCTTAACAAGCTCCAGCTGTTTTTATTCTCAGAAGGTTTACTCCCTGATATACTGCTGCCTACCCCCTTCGTAAGTGCAGGTCCTAAATGAGCTTTTTTCTCTGTTCCCTCACCACAATCCAGATTCTTTTGGGGAGTTACCAGTACAGTAACCATACCAGGAAGTACTTAGTTTTATTGAGCTACTGCTTTTCTTAATCTCAGTGGAGATATTTTCTGATAAACAGCTACCTACGCAGCATGTTCATGTCGTTCCTAAATGAGCCTTTATCTCTCTGCCCTCACCCACAAATCAGATTCTTCTGAGGAGTTTCCCAGTACATTATCCTTTCCCCTGTGTAATTACCTTAACAAGCTCCAGCTGTTTTTATTCTCAAAAGGTTTACTCCCCGATATACAGCTGCCTACCCCCTTCGTAAGTGCAGGTCCTAAATGAGCTTTTTTCTCTGTTCCCTCACCACAATCCAGATTCTTTTGGGGAGTTACCAGTACAGTAACCATACCAGGAAGTACTTAATTTATTAAGCTACTGCTTTTCTTAATCTCAGTGGAGATATTTACTGATAAACAGCTACCTACGCACATGTTCATGTCGTTCCTAAATGAGCTTTTATCTCTCTGCCCTCACCACAAATCAGATTCTTCTGAGGAGTTCCCAGTACATTATCCTTTCCCCTGTGTAATTACCTTAACAAGCTCCAGCTGTTTTTATTCTCAGAAGGTTTTACTCCCTGATATACAGCTGCCTAACCCCTTCGTAAGTGCAGGTCCTAAATGAGCTTTTGTCTCTGTTCCCTCACCACAATCCAGATTCTTTTGGGGAGTTACCAGTACAGTAACCAAACCAGGAAGTACTTAATTTATTAAGCTACTGCTTTTCTTAATCTCAGTGGAGATATTTACTGATAAACAGCTACCTACGCAGCATGTTCATGTCGTTCTAAATGAGCTTTTATCTCTCTGCCCTCACCACAAATCAGATTCTTCTGAGGAGTTCCCAGTACATTATCCTTTCCCCTGTGTAATTACCTTAACAAGCTCCAGCTGTTTTTTATTCTCAGAAGGTTTACTCCCTGATATACAGCTGCCTACCCCCTTCGTAAGTGCAGGTCCTAAATGAGCTTTTTTCTCTGTTCCCTCACCACAATCCAGATTCTTTTGGGGGAGTTACCAGTACAGTAACCATACCAGGAAGTACTTAATTTATTAAGCTACTGCTTTTCTTAATCTCAGTGGAGATATTTACTGATAAAACAGCTACCTACGCAGCATGTTCATGTCGTTCCTAAATGAGCTTTTATCTCTCTGCCCTCACCACAAATCAGATTCTTCTGAGGAGTTCCCAGTACATTATCCTTTCCCCTGTGTAATTACCTTAACAAGCTCCAGCTCTTTTTATTCTCAGAAGGTTTACTCCCTGATATACAGCTGGCCTAACCCCTTCGTAAGTGCAGGTCCTAAATGAGCTTTTGTCTCTGTTCCCTCACCACAATCCAGATTCTTTTGGGGAGTTACCAGTACAGTAACCATACCAGGAAGTACTTAATTTATTAAGCTACTGCTTTTCTTAATCTCAGTGGAGATATTTACTGATAAACAGCTACCTACGCAGCATGTTCATGTCGTTCCTAAATGAGCTTTTATCTCTCTGCCCTCACCACAAATCAGATTCTTCTGAGGAGTTCCCAGTACATTATCCTTTCCCCTGTGTAATTACCTTAACAAGCTCCAGCTGTTTTTTATTCTCAGAAGGTTTACTCCCTGATATACAGCTGCCTACCCCCTTCGTAAGTGCAGGTCCTAAATGAGCTTTTTTCTCTGTTCCCTCACCACAATCCAGATTCTTTTGGGGAGTTTACCAGTATAGTAACCATACCAGGAAGTACTTAATTTATTAAGCTACTGCTTTTCTTAATCTCAGTGGAGATATTTACTGATAAACAGCTACCTACGCAGCATGTTTCATGTCATTCCTAAATGAGCTTTTATCTCTCTGCCCTCACCACAAATCAGATTCTTCTGAGGAGTTCCCAGTACATTATCCTTTCCCCTGTGTAATTACCTTAACAAGCTCCAGCTGTTTTTATTCTCAGAAGGTTTACTCCCTGATATACAGCTGCCTACCCCCTTCGTAAGTGCAGGTCCTAAATGAGCTTTTTTCTCTGTTCCCTCACTGTGGGGGACTGCTCTCTCTGCTCCGGCTCAAGTGCTCATTTCTTTCTCTCTTATTATCCTCGCATCGCCTTCTCCCCCGACCCTCGGCCTGCATGTTTGTCGGGGTGAGACGTGGGGATGTCCTCCGTCCTGGCGGGCGCGCGACCCGCGTGGCAATGTGACCGCTATCCTACTCTGGAAGCAACGGACACAGACCACGGGTCAGCTTCTGAGAGCGAACTAACTTTATTGAGAGAGGGGCAAGGGTAGATGATCGGGGGGAAGGGGGTTGGCCAGGATTCCCATAGGCCATGAGCTGTCAGGTGACCTCCAAGGGGCTGGTCCACTTGACCTCCAAGGGGCTGGTCACTTGACCTCCCAAGGCGGGGGCTGGTAGGCGCCAGGCTGGCTGCCAGCTAGGTCGGGGGTCCTCTTATCGGACCGGTTTCTCCAGATTCCAATGTAGGGAGGATGGAAGGGCTGCATTCCCCAGCTGGGGAGGTTGCCTCAGGCCCCTTCCATCTAGGGGGAAGATGGACCCCAACATCTGCCTCTTTTATATATTTTTTTTTTCGAACAGCAGGAGGCGCCCTACTCGAGAGCGCGCCATGTCTTAGGTTGCCCCCCCCAAGGGGAGTCTTACCCGTCTTGGGCTAACGCCCTAGCTCTTCAGGCTGACCTTCCTGCCGGGCTGGCGGGCCCGATGAGAGGCCTTGGGGAGAGTAGGATTGGCACTCGAAAGAGAGCCTGATAATTTTTTCCGGTGCCGGCGGACCTTACTGAGCAGCAGGGCCTAGGGTTCGAGTGACGAGCCTCTTGGGGTTCTTATATGGCTAAAAGCCACTTGGTACCCAGACAGCTCTGGCCCATCGCTTACAACAAGAGACTCAATGTAAATATAAGGTAAATGGGAGCATAAAGCAGACATGAGCATGAGCAATCGTAATACAAGGCAAATGCAAACATGAGCAACTGTAACATATGAGCAATTGTAACACATGAGTAATTACAACAAGGCACAAGGCAATGGAGGGTCTCTTATCGGGTTCAGTCCACGGAAAAACAGGAAATTCTGGTCCAGTCTGGTGTCGCTCGAGGTAGCACAGGTGGCTCTTCCTTCCCCCGCTGGTGAGGTAGAGGGGCAGGTTCAGGTCCTGGTGATGTGGCAGCCAGGATGCTGGTAACTTAACAACTGAGGTTAGTAAAACACTTCATAATAAACATTGCAGCAAGGTGCCAATACCTTACTTATTATAAACATTTATAATAAAACATTAAAGTGTCCAAGTCCTTTAGCTCCTATTTCCCTCCAATGGGGACCCCCGAGATAAGCAGCAAAGGGGGGAGCGAAAGAGAGGGGACAAACCGTGCAAAATTTCCCTTTGGTCCTTGTGCAAGGCTGTGGGTCAGGCTGCCACAGCAAACGGTACTCCAAAGGGCGTCAGGCAGGGTCCAGGGAAGAAACAGGGCCGACACTGGGTCCAGGTCCATCGCTGATGGCAGGCAGGCTTTCCCGTTTCTCCTTAGAAAATTCCACCTCGGTCTTTGCTTTCCTGAGAGGAAACAAGGGGAGGACATCCCTCAAAGGCAGGTGCCCTTGGGTGGTCATTCTGTTGGACAATATTTTACATCTCTAGCTGGTATCCAGATTGGATTCGGTTCCCCAGTAGGGAAGACGCAGGCGAATCCCCTTCCTGCGCTGATAATTGGGTCGGGTCCACGCCACGCCCCTGTCAGAGAATCCTTCCACCGGGCCCTCCACTTTTAAGTAGGGTGTTTGGCTTGACCAGTGTCTCTGGAAAGCCGACAGAGGTTGGTCCTTAGAGAAATTTAAAATATTCAATGTAAACATCGCTGTCCTCAGCTGGTCCTGGGGGCTTCCCCCCCTTTTTGTTTTAATAATTGATCCTTCAGGGTCCTATTGTGCCTCTCAATTATGGCTTGACCCTTTGGGTTATAAGGTATTCCAGTGGTATGTTTAATATTCCACATTTGGAAAAAATGCCTGTAAAGGCTTACTGGTGAAACAAGGTCCCATTATCTGTTTTAAACCTGTAAAGGCAGTCCTAGGATAGCAAAAACATTGTAAGAAGTGGCTTTCAGCATGCCCGTGCTCTTTCACCGGTATGCAGAGAGGCCCAACATGCACCAGAGCATGTGTCAATGGACATAAATATATATTTTAGCCTTCCAAAGGGGGCGTAATGGGTCACATCAGTCCTGCCAAATTAAATTGGGTCTTAAAACCTCTTGAATTTACACCTGGAGATTGCAAGGGAGGGACTTGCACGAAAGGCATACATGATTTGCAAGTCCTTATAATCTTTTTTAAGTCTTTTATAGGAATTGAAGGAAATCTCTGATGTAACCCTCTCCAATTTAAGTGAGTACGCTCATGAAGCCCTTTGGCCATTTGGAGGTTTTGAGGTTGTACAATGGCTAGAGCTATGATGGTTCCATCAGTGGCTAGCTGGTCAGCCATACGATTACCTTGTGCCAGGTCCCCAGGCAGTCCTTGGTGTCCACGAAGGTGCTGTAAAAAAAATAGGCTCACTCCGCTCTTTTAACAGAGGACCTGACTTGGATCATCAGAGGAGTGATTGGGTTTCCATCCAACTTGATATGTGAACATACCAGGTTGGGTAGCAAGTTAACCACATATAGACTATCAGAGAACAAGTTCATTGGGCTGTTTAACATGGGTCAGTGCCAAGACGACTGCATACAGCTCTTTAAACTGTGCAGAGCCAGTGACGGCTTCAAAGTAATGGGTGTTATCTTTCCCACCGGCAGGGGGCGAGGCGGAGCGCACCACTACGGCAGAGCCGGCTCGCCCACCATCTGTAAAGACATTGGCAGCCTTGACAAGAGGCTTGGTAGAGAAAAGCACGGGGGGTGTCCATTGTAGCCTGGAAAATGAGGTCACCCATCTTGAAGTGCCATAGTGGGCAATCTATCTTACCCATAAAGCCCTCCAGGGCACTAGACACACGTGAATTATTTCTCCTGACCCATTCAAAATCTGACAACCGGTAGGGAATAGTTAGCACGTCAGGATCTCTTCCATAATGTCTCAGGGAAGTATCCCTGCCCTTAATTACCAAGTCAGCTAGCTGGTCCAGCTGGGAATAAACTCTGGGAGCTCCTCCCACTGATGCGTGCACCCACTGAAGGGGCTCGCCTGATTGCGTAATTGCAGCTGAAGAGAGTTCGGATCCAGGGAGGATCCAAAGGCAAAGTGGGCACCTAGGCTTGTAGCGTGCCAGCTGTGCCTTATTTAAGGCCAATTGGATTTTCTGGAAGGCTGTTTGGAGTGATGGAGTTATTGTAATAACATCAGTGGGCGCTTTGCCCTTCAAAGAGTCATGGAGCGGTAACAGCTCCTCTGTAGGCAGTTGAAGCCAGGATCTTAGCCAATTAATTTCACCTAACAGTCTTTGCATCTCCACCAGAGTATAAGTTGCCTGGAAGGATAACTGGGGCTTGAGTGGGCATACAGAGTCTAGTTTAAGCTCTGCCCCCAAAATCTTGAAGGGGTATACTTTCTGAACCTTGTCACTGTTTATACGCAGCCCTCCTCTTTGAAGGAGTGTTTGGGCCTTGCTATAGGCCAAATCTAGCACATGGGGGTCTGCTGATCCAATAATAATGTTGTCCAATTAAATGCATATAGTCCCGATCTGCTCCTGTATTAATTAAGAATCGGAACTTTTTTTCAAATATCATGATTACTGTCTCTGGCAATAGGGACTGCCCAGCAAGGGGCTTTAGGCTGTTTATTGCCTTGGTTGGTGGGGGAATCTGAAAGTCAGGCCGTAAAGTTAATATTTTGCCCAGGGCGCGTTTACCCGCCTCTCTCAAGAACCATCCTCCTGGACTCATGAAAATCTGTAGCTTCAAGGCCTCTGAATTTAAAAGTGGCCAGGCCGGTCTTTTTTTTTTTTTTTTTTTTTTTTGCTGCGGGGCACCGCCCACCGCAGAAAAGCGGCTCAGGGCTGCCGAAATCTGCATATGTATAGAGTCAAGCTGAGTTTCACATGGGGGAGGGGTAGCAAGCCTGCGGCTGCTCTGCTCCTCTCCTGTCTGCCGCGGCTTGGGTTCCCGGGTACCGAACGAGATTTGGTCCCAGGGCTTTTTGGAGTAGGCATCGGGGGCCCACTCCAGATCAAAATTACCTCCGGCTTCCTTCTCCTGAATCCAGGGGTTCCCCGCCCGGGTCCCAAGAGAGGCAAGCCTTGAGAGTCTTAATGGCTCGCAGTGAGAGTTTTCCCCCATGGTGCTGTTTGTAATTCCCGCTCTAGTCGGTCCCCAAATTTCCCATGAGAGTGGGTTGGCTCCAGTTAGCCACGGGACTCTGTGGGTCAATTCCTCCCAAATTTGTATGGCGCAGGGCTCTGAGATATTAATCCCCGCGTTTTGGAGGGTGAACTTTAGGATCTTAGGGGGCGAATTGTTTCGCCGACTCTGGACTTGTCCCATCCTCTTACCTGGGGTGGGAGGATCACGCGTCTCAGGATTTCCAACCTGTTTTCCGTCAGGGCCGGTCGGGAGCCGGGCTTTTCTTGCGTGGATTCGTGCAACCCACGTGGGGCGCCACTCTGTGGGGACTGCTCTCTCTGCTCCGGCTCAAGTGCTCATTTTCTTTCTCTCTTATTATCCTCGCATCGCCTTCTCCCCCGACCCTCGGCCCTGCAGGTTTGTCGGGGTGAGACGTGGGGATGTCTCCGTCCTGGCGGGCGCGCGACCCGCGTGGCAATGTGACCGCTATCCTACTCTGGAAGCAACGGACATAGACCACGGGTCAGCTTCTGAGAGCGAACTAACTTTATTGAGAGAGGGGCAAGGGTAGATGATCGGGGGGAAGGGGGTTGGCCAGGATTCCCATAGGCCATGAGCTGTCAGGTGACCTCCAAGGGGCTGGTCACTTGACCTCCAAGGCGGGGCTTGGTAGGCGCCAGGCTGGCTGCCAGCTAGGTCGGGGGTCTCTTATCGGACCGGTTTCTCCAGATTCCAATGTAGGGAGGATGGAAGGGCTGCATTCCCCAGCTGGGGGAGGTGCCTCAGGCCCCTTCCATCTAGGGGGAAGATGGACCCCAACACCTCACCACAATCCAGATTCTTTTGGGGAGTTACCAGTACAGTAAACCATACCAGGAAGTACTTAATTTATTAAGCTACTGCTTTTTCTTAATCTCAGTGGAGATATTTTACTGATAAACAGCTACCTACGCAGCATGTTCATGTCTTTTCCTAAATGAGCTTTTATCTCTCTGCCCTCACCACAAATCAGATTCTTCTGAGGAGTTCCCAGTACATTATCCTTTCCCCTGTGTAATTACCTTAACAAGCTCCAGCTGTTTTTATTCTCAGAAGGTTTTACTCCCTGATATACAGCTGCCTACCCCCTTCGTAAGTGCAGGTCCTAAATGAGCTTTTTTCTCTGTTTCCCTCACCACAATCCAGATTCTTTTGGGGAGTTACCAGTACAGTAACCATACCAGGAAGTACTTAATTTATTAAGCTACTGCTTTTCTTAATCTCAGTGGAGATATTTACTGATAAAACAGCTACCTACGCAGCATGTTTCATGTCGTTCCTAAATGAGCTTTTATCTCTCTGCCCTCACCACAAATCAGATTCTTCTGAGGAGTTTCCCAGTACATTATCCTTTCCCCTGTGTAATTACCTTAACAAGCTCCAGCTGTTTTTATTCTCAGAAGGTTTTACTCCCTGATATACAGCTGCCTACCCCCTTCGTTAGTGCAGGTCATAAATGAGCTTTTTTTCTCTGTTCCCTCACCACAATCCAGATTCTTTTGGGGAGTTACCAGTACAGTAACCATACCAGGAAGTACTTAATTTATTAAGCTACTGCTTTTCTTAATCTCAGTGGAGATATTTACTGCTAAAAAAGCTACCTACGCAGCATGTTCATGTCGTTCCTAAATGAGCTTTTATCTCTCTGCCCTCACTACAAATCAGATTCTTCTGAGGAGTTCCCAGTACATTATCCTTTCCCCTGTGTAATTACCTTAACAAGCTCCAGCTGTTTTTATTCTCAGAAGGTTTACTCCCTGATATACAGCTGCCTACCCCCTTCGTAAGTGCAGGTCCTAAATGAGCTTTTTTCTCTGTTTCCCTCACCACAATCCAGATTCTTTTGGGGAGTTTACCACTACAGTAACCATACCAGGAAGTACTTAATTTATTAAGCTACTGCTTTTCTTAATCTCAGTGGAGATATTTACTGATAAACAGCTACCTACGCAGCATGTTCAGGTCGTTCCTAAATGAGCTTTTATCTCTCTGCCCTCACCACAAATCAGATTCTTCTGAGGAGTTCCCAGTACATTATCCTTTCCCCTGTGTAAATTACCTTAACAAGCTCCAGCTGTTTTTTATTCTCAGAAGGTTTACTCCCTGATATACAGCTGCCTACCCCCTTCGTAAGTGCAGGTCCTAAATGAGCTTTTTTTCTCTGTTTCCCTCACCACAATCCAGATTCTTTTGGGGAGTTACCAGTACAGTAACCATACCAGGAAGTACATAATTTATTAAGCTACTGCTTTTCTTAATCTCAGTGGAGATATTTACTGATAAAACAGCTACCTACGCAGCATGTTCATGTCGTTCCTAAATGAGCTTTTATCTCTCTGCCCTCACCACAAATCAGATTCTTCTGAGGAGTTCCCAGTACATTATCCTTTCCCCTGTGTAATTACCTTAACAAGCTCCAGCTGTTTTTTATTCTCAGAAGGTTTACTCCCTGATATACAGCTGCCTACCCCCTTCGTAAGTGCAGGTCCTAAATGAGCTTTTTTTCTCTGTTCCCTCACCACAATCCAGATTCTTTTGGGGAGTTACCAGTACAGTAACCATACCAGGGAAGTACTTAATTTATTAAGCTACTGCTTTTCTTAATCTCAGTGGAGATATTTACTGATAAACAGCTACCTACGCAGCATGTTCATGTCGTTCCTAAATGAGCTTTTATCTCTCTGCCCTCACCACAAATCAGATTCTTCTGAGGAGTTCCCAGTACATTATCCTTTCCCCCTGTGTAATTACCTTAACAAGCTCCAGCTGTTTTTATTCTCAGAAGGTTTACTCCCTGATATACAGCTGCCTACCCCCTTCGTAAGTGCAGGTCCTAAATGAGCTTTTTTCTCTGTTCCCTCACCACAATCCAGATTCTTTTGGGGAGTTACCAGTACAGTAACCATACCAGGAAGTACTTAATTTATTAAGCTACTGCTTTTCTTAATCTCAGTGGAGATATTTACTGATAAACAGCTACCTACGCAGCATGTTCATGTCGTTCCTAAATGAGCTTTTATCTCTCTGCCCTCACCACAAATCAGATTCTTCTGAGGAGTTCCCAGTACATTATCCTTTCCCCTGTGTAATTACCTTAACAAGCTCCAGCTGTTTTTATTCTCAGAAGGTTTACTCCCCTGATATACAGCTGCCTACCCCCTTCGTTAGTGCAGGTCCAAAATGAGCTTTTTTTCTCTGTTCCCTCACCACAATCCAGATTCTTTTGGGGAGTTACCAGTACAGTAACCATACCAGGAAGTACTTAATTTATTAAGCTACTGCTTTTCTTAATCTCAGTGGAGATATTTACTGCTAAAAAGCTACCTACGCAGCATGTTTCATGTCGTTCCTAAATGAGCTTTTATCACTCTGCCCTCACCACAAATCAGATTCTTCTGAGGAGTTCCCAGTACATTATCCTTTCCCCTGTGTAATTACCTTAACAAGCTCCAGCTGTTTTTTATTCTCAGAAGGTTTACTCCCTGATATACAGCTGCCTACCCCCTTCGTAAGTGCATGTCCCTAAATGAGCTTTTTTCTCTGTTCCCTCACCACAATCCAGATTCTTTTGGGGAGTTACCAGTACAGTAACCATACCAGGAAGTACTTAATTTATTAAGCTACTTCTTTTCTTAATCTCAGTGGAGATATTTACTGATAAACAGCTACCTACGCAGCATGTTCAGGTCGTTCCTAAATGAGCTTTTATCTCTCTGCCCTCACCACAAATCAGATTCTTCTGAGGAGTTTCCCAGTACATTATCCTTTCCCCTGTGTAATTACCTTAACAAGCTCCAGCTGTTTTTATTCTCAGAAGGTTTACTCCCTGATATACAGCTGCCTACCCCCTTCGTAAGTGCAGGTCCTAAATGAGCTTTTTTCTCTGTTCCCCTCACCACAATCCAGATTCTTTTGGGGAGTTACCAGTACAGTAAACCATACCAGGAAGTACTTAATTTATTAAGCTACTGCTTTTCTTAATCTCAGTGGAGATATTTACTGATAAACAGCTACCTACGCAGCATGTTCATGTCGTTCCTAAATGAGCTTTTATCTCTCTGCCCTCACCACAAATCAGATTCTTCTGAGGAGTTCCCAGTACATTATCCTTTCCCCTGTGTAATTACCTTAACAAGCTCCAGCTGTTTTTATTCTCAGAAGGTTTACTCCCTGATATACAGCTGCCTACCCCCTTCGTAAGTGCAGGTCCCTAAATGAGCTTTTTTCTCTGTTCCCTCACCACAATCCAGATTCTTTTGGGGAGTTACCAGTACAGTAAACCATACCAGGAAGTACTTAATTTATTAAGCTACTGCTTTTCTTAATCTCAGTGGAGATATTTACTGATAAACAGCTACCTACGCAGCATGTTCATGTCGTTCCTAAATGAGCTTTTATCTCTCTCTGCCCTCACCACAAATCAGATTCTTCTGAGGAGTTCCCAGTACATTATCCTTTCCCCTGTGTAATTACCTTAACAAGCTCCAGCTGTTTTTTATTCTCAGAAGGTTTACTCCCTGATATACTGCTGCCTACCCCCTTCGTAAGTGCAGGTCCTAAATGAGCTTTTTTCTCTGTTCCCTCACCACAATCCAGATTCTTTTGGGGAGTTACCAGTACAGTAAACATACCACGAAGTACTTAATTTATTAAGCTACTGCTTTTCTTAATCTCAGTGGAGATATTTTACTGATAAACAGCTACCAACGCAGCATGTTCATGTCGTTCCTAAATGAGCTATTATCTCTCTGCCCTCACCAGAAAATCAGATTCTTCTGAGGAGTTCCCAGTACATTATCCTTTCCCCTGTGTAATTACCTTAACAAGCTCCAGCTGTTTTTTATTCTCAGAAGGTTTACTCCCTGATATACAGCTGCCTACCCCCTTCGTAAGTGCAGGTCCTAAATGAGCTTTTTTTCTCTGTTCCCTCACCACAATCCAGATTCTTTTGGGGAGTTACCAGTACAGTAAACATACCACGAAGTACTTAATTTATTAAGCTACTTCTTTTCTTAATCTCAGTGGAGATATTTTACTGATAAACAGCTACCAACGCAGCATGTTCATGTCGTTCCTAAATGAGCTATTATCTCTCTGCCCTCACCAGAAATCAGATTCTTCTGAGGAGTTCCCAGTACATTATCCTTTCCCCTGTGTAATTACCTTAACAAGCTCCAGCTGTTTTTATTCTCAGAAGGTTTACTCCCTGATATACTGCTGCCTACCCCCTTCGTAAGTGCAGGTCCCTAAATGAGCTTTTTTTCTCTGTTCCCTCACCACAATCCAGATTATTTTGGGGAGTTACCAGTACAGTAAGCATACCAGGAAGTACTTAATTTATTGAGCTACTGCTTTCCTTAATCTCAGTGGAGATATTTACTGATAAACAGCTACCTACGCAGCATGTTCATGTCGTTCCTAAATGAGCCTTTATCTCTCTGCCCTCACCACAAATCAGATTCTTCTGAGGAGTTCCCAGTACATTATCCTTTCCCCTCTGTAATTACCTTAACAAGCTCCAGCGGTTTTTTATTCTCAGAAGGTTTACTCCCTGATATTACAGCTGCCTACCCCCTTCGTAAGTGCAGGTCCTAAATGAGCTTTTTTCTCTGTTCCCTCACCACAATCCAGATTCTTTTGGGGAGTTGCCAGTACAGTAAACCATACCAGGAATTACTTAATTTATTAAGCTACTGCTTTTCTGAATCTCAGTGGAGATATTTACTGATAAAACAGCTACCTACGCAGCATGTTCATGTCGTTCCTAAATGAGCTTTTATCTCTCTGACCTCACCACAAAATCAGATTTCTTCTGAGGAGTTCCCAGTACATTATCCTTTCCCCTGTGTAATTACCTTAACAAGCTCCAGCTGTTTTTATTCTCAGAAGGTTTACTCCCTGATATACAGCTGACTACCCCCTTCGTAAGTGCAGGTCCTCAATGAGCTTTTTTCTCTGTTCCCTAACCACAATCCAGTTTCTTTTGGGGAGTTACCAGTACAGTAACCATACCAGGATGTACTTAATTTATTAAGCTACTGCTTTTTCTTAATCTCAGTGGAGATATTTACTGATAAACAGCTACCTACGCAGCATGTTCATGTCGTTCCTAAATGAGCTTTTTATCTCTCTGCCCTCACCACAAATCAGATTCTTCTGAGGAGTTCCCAGTACATTATCCTTTCCCCTGTGTAATTACCTTAACAAGCTCCAGCTGTTTTTATTCTCAGAAGGTTTACTCCCTGATATACAGCTGCATACCCCCTTCGTAAGTGCAGGTCCTAAATGAGCTTTTTTCTCTGTTCCCTCACCACAATCCAGATTCTTTTGGGGAGTTACCAGTACAGTAACCATACCAGGAAGTACTTAATTTATTGAGCTACTGCTTTTCTTAATCTCAGTGGAGATATTTACTGATAAACAGCTACCTACGCAGCATGTTCATGTCGTTCCTAAATGAGCCTTTATCTCTCTGCCCTCACCACAAATCAGATTCTTCTGAGGAGTTCCCAGTACATTATCCTTTCCCCTGTGTAATTACCTTAACAAGCTCCAGCTGTTTTTTATTCTCAGAAGGTTTACTCCCTGATATACAGCTGCCTACCCCCTTCGTAAGTGCAGGTCCTAAATGAGCTTTTTTCTCTGTTCCCTCACCACAATCCAGATTCTTTTTGGGAGTTACCAGTACAGTAACCATACCAGGAAGTACTTAATTTATTGAGCTACTGCTTTTCTTAATCTCAGTGGAGATATTTTACTGATAAACAGCTACCTACGCAGCATGTTCATGTCGTTCCTAAATGAGCTTTTTATCTCTCTGCCCTCACCACAAATCAGATTCTTCTGAGGAGTTCCCAGTACATTATCCTTTCCCCTGTGTAATTACCTTAACAAGCTCCAGCTGTTTTTATTCTCAGAAGGTTTACTCCCTGATATACTGCTGCCTACCCCCTTCGTAAGTGCAGGTCCTAAATGAGCTTTTTTTCTCTGTTCCCTCACCACAATCCAGATTCTTTTTGGGGAGTTACCAGTACAGTAACCATACCAGGAAGTACTTAATTTATTAAGCTACTGCTTTTCTTAATCTCAGTGGAGATATTTACTGATAAACAGCTACCTACACAGCATGTTCATGTCGTTCCTAAATGAGCTTTTATCTCTCTGCCCTCACCACAAATCAGATTCTTCTGAGGAGTTCCCAGTACATTATCCTTTCCCCTGTGTAATTACCTTAACAAGCTCCAGCTGTTTTTATTCTCAGAAGGTTTACTCCCTGATATACAGCTGCCTACCACCTTCGTAAGTGCAGGTCCTAAATGAGCTTTTTTCTCTGTTCCCTCACCACAATCCAGATTCTTTTGGGGAGTTACCAGTACAGTAAGCATACCAGGAAGTACTTAATTTATTGAGCTACTGCTTTCCTTAATCTCAGTGGAGATATTTACTGATAAACAGCTACCTACGCAGCATGTTCATGTCGTTCCTAAATGAGCCTTTATCTCTCTGCCCTCACCACAAATCAGATTCTTCTGAGGAGTTCCCAGTACATTATCCTTTCCCCTCTGTAATTACCTTAACAAGCTCCAGCTGTTTTTTATTCTCAAAAGGTTTACTCCCTGATATACAGCTGCCTACCCCCTTCGTAAGTGCAGGGTCCCTAAATGAGCTTTTTTCTCTGTTCCCTCACCACAATCCAGATTCTTTTGGGGAGTTGCCAGTACAGTAACCATACCAGGAATTACTTAATTTATTAAGCTACTGCTTTTCTGAATCTCAGTGGAGATATTTACTGATAAACAGCTACCTACGCAGCATGTTCATGTCGTTCCTAAATGAGCTTTTATCTCTCTGCCCTCACCACAAATCAGATTCTTCTGAGGAGTTCCCAGTACATTATCCTTTCCCCTGTGTAATTACCTTAACAAGCTCCAGCTGTTTTTATTCTCAGAAGGTTTACTCCCTGATATAACAGCTGCCTACCCCCTTCGTAAGTGCAGGTCCTCAATGAGCTTTTTTTCTCTGTTCCCTAACCACAATCCAGTTTCTTTTGGGGAGTTACCAGTACAGTAACCATACCAGGATGTACTTAATTTATTAAGCTACTGCTTTTCTTAATCTCAGTGGAGATATTTACTGATAAACAGCTACCTACGCAGCATGTTCATGTCGTTCCTAAATGAGCTTTTATCTCTCTGCCCTCACCACAAATCAGATTCTTCTGAGGAGTTCCCAGTACATTATCCTTTCCCCTGTGTAATTACCTTAACAAGCTCCAGCTGTTTTTATTCTCAGAAGGTTTACTCCCTGATATACAGCTGCATACCCCCTTCGTAAGTGCAGGTCCAAAATGAGCTTTTTTTCTCTGTTCCCTCACCACAATCCAGATTCTTTTGGGGAGTTACCAGTACAGTAACCATACCAGGAAGTACTTAATTTATTGAGCTACTGCTTTTCTGAATCTCAGTGGAGATATTTACTGATAAACAGCTACCTACGCAGCATGTTCATGTCGTTCCTAAATGAGCTTTTATCTCTCTGACCTCACCACAAATCAGATTCTTCTGAGGAGTTTCCCAGTACATTATCCTTTCCCCTGTGTAATTACCTTAACAAGCTCCAGCTGTTTTTATTCTCAGAAGGTTTACTCCCTGATATACAGCTGACTACCCCCTTCGTAAGTGCAGGTCCTCAATGAGCTTTTTTCTCTGTTCCCTAACCACAATCCAGTTTCTTTTGGGGAGTTACCAGTACAGTAAACCATACCAGGATGTACTTAATTTATTAAGCTACTGCTTTTCTTAATCTCAGTGGAGATATTTACTGATAAAACAGCTACCTACGCAGCATGTTCATGTCGTTCCTAAATGAGCTTTTTATCTCTCTGCCCTCACCACAAATCAGATTCTTCTGAGGAGTTCCCAGTACATTATCCTTTCCCCTGTGTAATTACCTTAACAAGCTCCAGCTGTTTTTATTCTCAGAAGGTTTACTCCCTGATATACAGCTGCATACCCCCTTCGTAAGTGCAGGTCCTAAATGAGCTTTTTTCTCTGTTCCCTCACCACAATCCAGATTCTTTTGGGGAGTTACCAGTTACAGTAACCATACCAGGAAGTACTTAATTTATTGAGCTACTGCTTTTCTTAATCTCAGTGGAGATATTTACTGATAAACAGCTACCTACGCAGCATGTTCATGTCGTTTCCTAAATGAGCCTTTATCTCTCTGCCCTCACCACAAATCAGATTCTTCTGAGGAGTTCCCAGTACATTATCCTTTCCCCTGTGTAATTACCTTAACAAGCTCCAGCTGTTTTTATTCTCAGAAAGGTTTACTCCCTGATATACAGCTGCCTACCCCCTTCGTAAGTGCAGGTCCTAAATGAGCTTTTTTCTCTGTTCCCTCACCACAATCCAGATTCTTTTGGGGAGTTACCAGTACAGTAACCATACCAGGAAGTACTTAATTTATTAAGCTACTGCTTTTCTTAATCTCAGTGGGAGATATTTACTGATAAACAGCTACCTACGCAGCATGTTCATGTCGTTCCTAAATGAGCTTTTATCTCTCTGCCCTCACCACAAATCAGATTCTTCTGAGGAGTTTCCCAGTACATTATCCTTTCCCCTGTGTAATTACCTTAACAAGCTCCAACTGTTTTTATTCTCAGAAGGTTTACTCCCCTGATATACAGCTGCCTACCACCTTCGTAAGTGCAGGTCCTAAATGAGCTTTTTTCTCTGTTCCCTCACCACAATCCAGATTCTTTTGGGGAGTTACCAGTACAGTAAGCATACCAGGAAGTACTTAATTTTATTGAGCTACTGCTTTCCTTAATCTCAGTGGAGACATTTACTGATAAACAGCTACCTACGCAGCATGTTCATGTCGTTCCTAAATGAGCCTTTATCTCTCTGCCCTCACCACAAATCAGATTCTTCTGAGGAGTTTCCCAGTACATTATCCTTTCCCCTCTGTAATTACCTTAACAAGCTCCAGCTGTTTTTTATTCTCAAAAGGTTTACTCCCTGATATACAGCTGCCTACCCCCTTCGTAAGTGCAGGTCCTAAATGAGCTTTTTTTCTCTGTTCCCTCACCACAATCCAGATTCGTTTGGGGAGTTGCCAGTACAGTAACCATACCAGGAATTACTTAATTTATTAAGCTACTGCTTTTCTGAATCTCAGTGGAGATATTTACTGATAAACAGCTACCTACGCAGCATGTTCATGTCGTTCCTAAATGAGCTTTTATCTCTCTGCCCTCACCACAAATCAGATTCTTCTGAGGAGTTCCCAGTACATTATCCTTTCCCCTGTGTAATTACCTTAACAAGCTCCAGCTGTTTTTATTCTCAGAAGGTTTACTCCCTGATATACAGCTGCCTACCCCCTTCGTAAGTGCAGGTCCTCAATGAGCTTTTTTTCTCTGTTCCCTAACCACAATCCAGTTTTCTTTTTGGGGAGTTACCAGTACAGTAACCATACCAGGATGTACTTAATTTATTAAGCTACTGCTTTTCTTAATCTCAGTGGAGATATTTACTGATAAAACAGCTACCTACGCAGCATGTTCATGTCGTTCCTAAATGAGCTTTTATCTCTCTGCCCTCACCACAAATCAGATTCTTCTGAGGAGTTCCCAGTACATTATCCTTTCCCCTGTGTAATTACCTTAACAAGCTCCAGCTGTTTTTTATTCTCAGAAGGTTTACTCCCTGATATAACAGCTGCATACCCCCTTCGTAAGTGCAGGTCCTAAATGAGCTTTTTTTCTCTGTTTCCCTCACCACAATCCAGATTCTTTTGGGGAGTTACCAGTACAGTAACCATACCAGGAAGTACTTAATTTATTGAGCTACTGCTTTTCTTAATCTCAGTGGAGATATTTACTGATAAACAGCTACCTACGCAGCATGTTCATGTCGTTCCTAAATGAGCCTTTATCTCTCTGCCCTCACCACAAATCAGATTCTTCTGAGGAGTTCCCAGTACATTATCCTTTCCCCTGTGTAATTACCTTAACAAGCTCCAGCTGTTTTTTATTCTCAGAAGGTTTACTCCCTGATATACAGCTGCCTACCCCCTTCGTAAGTGCAGGTCCTAAATGAGCTTTTTTCTCTGTTCCCTCACCACAATCCAGATTCTTTTGGGAGTTACCAGTACAGTAAACCATACCAGGAAGTACTTAATTTATTGAGCTACTGCTTTTTCTTAATCTCAGTGGAGATATTTACTGATAAACAGCTACCTACGCAGCATGTTCATGTCGTTCCTAAATGAGCTTTTATCTCTCTGCCCTCACCACAAATCAGATTCTTCTGAGGAGTTCCCAGTACATTATCCTTTCCCCTGTGTAATTACCTTAACAAGCTCCAGCTGTTTTTATTCTCAGAAGGTTTACTCCCTGATATACAGCTGCCTACCCCCTTCGTAAGTGCAGGTCCTAAATGAGCTTTTTTCTCTGTTCCCTCACCACAATCCAGATTCTTTTGGGAGTTACCAGTACAGTAAACCATACCAGGAAGTACTTAATTTATTAAGCTACTGCTTTTCTTAATCTCAGTGGAGATATTTACTGATAAACAGCTACCTACACAGCATGTTCATGTCGTTCCTAAATGAGCTTTTATCTCTCTGCCCTCACCACAAATCAGATTCTTCTGAGGAGTTTCCCAGTACATTATCCTTTCCCCTGTGTAATTACCTTAACAAGCTCCAGCTGTTTTTTATTCTCAGAAGGTTTACTCCCTGATATACAGCTGCCTACCACCTTCGTAAGTGCAGGTCCTAAATGAGCTTTTTTCTCTGTTCCCTCACCACAATCGAGATTCTTTTGGGGAGTTACCAGTACAGTAACCATACCAGGAAGTACTTAATTTATTAAGCTACTGCTTTTCTTAATCTCAGTGGAGATATTTACTGATAAACAGCTACCTACGCAGCATGTTAATGTCGTTCCTAAATGAGCTTTTATCTCTCTGCCCTCACCACAAATCAGATTCTTCTGAGGAGTTCCCAGTACATTATCCTTTCCCCTGTGTAATTACCTTAACAAGCTCCAGCTGTTTTTTATTCTCAGAAGGTTTACTCCCTGATATACAGCTGCATACCCCCTTCGTAAGTGCAGGTCCTAAATGAGCTATTTTCTCTGTTCCCTCACCACAATCCAGATTCTTTTGGGGAGTTACCAGTTACAGTAACCATACCAGGAAGTACTTAATTTTATTGAGCTACTGCTTTTCTTAATCTCAGTGGAGATATTTACTGATAAACGGCTACCTACGCAGCATGTTCATGTCGTTCCTAAATGAGCCTTTATCTCTCTGCCCTCACCACAAATCAGATTCTTCTGAGGAGTTCCCAGTACATTATCCTTTCCCCTGTGTAATTACCTTAACAAGCTCCAGCTGTTTTTTATTCTCAGAAGGTTTACTCCCTGATATACAGCTGCCTACCCCCTTCGTAAGTGCAGGTCCTAAATGAGCTTTTTTCTCTGTTCCCTCACCACAATCCAGATTCTTTTGGGGAGTTACCAGTACAGTAACCATACCAGGAAGTACTTAATTTATTAAGCTACTGCTTTTCTTAATCTCAGTGGAGATATTTACTGATAAACAGCTACCTACGCAGCATGTTCATGTCGTTCCTAAATGAGCTTTTATCTCTCTGCCCTCACCACAAATCAGATTCTTCTGAGGAGTTCCCAGTACATTATCCTTTCCCCCTGTGTAATTACCTTAACAAGCTCCAGCTGTTTTTATTCTCAGAAGGTTTACTCCCTGATATACAGCTGCCTACCCCCTTCGTAAGTGCAGGTCCTAAATGAGCTTTTGTCTCTGTTCCCTCACCACAATCCAGATTATTTTGGGGAGTTACCAGTACAGTAAGCATACCAGGAAGTACTTAATTTATTGAGCTACTGCTTTCCTTAATCGCAGTGGAGATATTTACTGATAAAACAGCTACCTACGCAGCATGTTCATGTCGTTACTAAATGAGCCTTTATCTCTCTGCCCTCACCACAAATCAGATTCTTCTGAGGAGTTTCCCAGTACATTATCCTTTCCCCTCTGTAATTACCTTAACAAGCTCCAGCTGTTTTTATTCTCAAAAGGTTTACTCCCTGATATACAGCTGCCTACCCCCTTCGTAAGTGCAGGTCCTAAATGAGCTTTTTTCTCTGTTCCCTCACCACAATCCAGATTCTTTTGGGGAGTTGCCAGTACAGTAACCATACCAGGAATTACTTAATTTATTAAGCTACTGCTTTTCTTAATCTCAGTGGAGATATTTACTGATAAACAGCTACCTACGCAGCATGATTCATGTCGTTCCTAAATGAGCTTTTTATCTCTCTGCCCTCACCACAAATCAGATTCTTCTGAGGAGTTTCCCAGTACATTATCCTTTCCCCTGTGTAATTACCTTAACAAGCTCCAGCTGTTTTTATTTCTCAGAAGGTTTACTCCCTGATATACAGCTGCCTACCCCCTTCGTAAGTGCAGGTCCTCAATGAGCTTTTTTCTCTGTTTCCCTAACCACAATCCAGTTTCTTTTGGGGAGTTACCAGTACAGTAAACCATACCAGGATGTACTTAATTTATTAAGCTACTGCTTTTCTTAATCTCAGTGGAGATATTTACTGATAAACAGCTACCTACGCAGCATGTTCATGTCGTTCCTAAATGAGCTTTTATCTCTCTGCCCTCACCACAAATCAGATTCTTCTGAGGAGTTCCCAGTACATTATCCTTTCCCCTGTGTAATTACCTTAACAAGCTCCAGCTGTTTTTATTCTCAGAAGGTTTACTCCCTGATATACAGCTACATACCCCCTTCGTAAGTGCAGGTCCTAAATGAGCTTTTTTCTCTGTTCCCTCACCACAATCCAGATTCTTTTGGGGAGTTACCAGTACAGTAACCATACCAGGAAGTACTTAATTTATTGAGCTACTGCTTTTCTTAATCTCAGTGGAGATATTTACTGATAAACAGCTACCTACGCAGCATGTTCATGTCGTTCCTAAATGAGCTTTTATCTCTCTGCCCTCACCACAAATCAGATTCTTCTGAGGAGTTCC
>NW_025958857.1:0-47974 GCF_023159225.1 Perognathus longimembris pacificus | reverse complement strand
AAGGCGGAGAGTGTGCGAGCACACAGGAGCAAAGACAAGCAGCGCAGCTTGATGCGTAGTAAAAAAATAATAAATAGACAACTGGTCGACCTCATTAGAAATAAAAACCCAAAAGATTAGATAGACAAACAAACAAACACATAAATGTGGAGAGAAGGGCAGTGCGGCGCAGGAGCAAAGGTAAACAGCAGACAGACCTGAATCCTTATCTTTACAAGGTCGACCTCAGAACTTTGTTCAGTTTGTCTCGGTGACGGAAAATGGAAGGAAGGGCAGGCAACTGGTCGACTTCATTTAAATAAACAAATAAAAAATAAGATAAACTCTCAGGAATAGATAAATAAAAACAAAAAAATTGTAAAGTGGAGAAAGCGAGAGCGCGCGAATGCACTCAAGCAAACAGAAACAGCACAGCACGATGCGTATTTTTTTATATTGACAAAATAAATCAAAAATAAATCAAAAATAAGAATAAGTGGAAAAGGCGAGAGTGCGCGCGCACACAGGAGCAAAGACAAGCAGCGCAGCTTGATGCGTAGTAAAAAAAATAATAAATAGACAACTGGTCGACCTCATTAGAAATAAAAACCCAAAAGATTAGATAGACAAACAAACAAACACATAAATGTGGAGAGAAGGGCAGTGCGCGCAGGAGCAAAGGTAACAGCAGACAGACCTGAATCCTTATCTTTACAAGGTCGACCTCAGAACTTTGTTCATTTTGTCTCGGTGACGGATAATGGAAGGAAGGGCAGGCAACTGGTCGACTTCATTTAAATAAACAAATAAAAAATAAGATAAACTCTCAGGAATAGATAAATAATAACAAAAAAATTGTAAAGTGGAGAAAGCGGAGAGCGCGCGAATGCACTCAAGCAAACACAAACAGCACAGCACGATGCGTATTTTTTTTAAATTGACAAAATAAATAAAAAATAAATCAAAGATAAAAATAAGTGGAAAAGGCGAGAGTGCGCGAGCACACAGGAGCAAAGACAAGCAGCGCAGCTTGATGCGTAGTAAAAAAAATAATAAATAGACAACTGGTCGACCTCATTAGAAATAAAAACCCAAAAGATTAGATAGACAAACAAACAAACACATAAATGTGGAGAGAAGGGCAGTGCGCGCAGGAGCAAAGGTAAACAGCAGACAGACCTGAATCCTTATCATTACAAGGTCCACCTCAGAACTTTGTTCAGTTTGTCTCCGGTGACGGATAATGGAAGGAAGGGCAGGCAACTGGGTCGACTTCATTTAAATAAACACATAAAAAATAAGATAAACTCTCAGGAATAGATAAATAATAACAAAAAAATTGTAAAGTGGAGAAAGCGAGAGCGCGCGAATGCACTCAAGCAAACACAACAGCACAGCACGATGCGTATTTTTTTTTCTAAATTGACAAAATAAATCAAAAATAAATCAAAAATAAAAATAAGTGGAAAAAGGCAAGAGTGCGCGAGCACACAGGAGCAAAGACAAGCAGCGCAGCTTGATGCGTAGTAAAAAAAAAATAAATAGACAACTGGTCGACCTCATTAGAAATAAAAACCCAAAAGATTAGATAGACAAACAAACAAACACATAAATGTGGAGAGATGGGCAGTGTGCGCAGGAGCAAAGGTAAACAGCAGACAGACCTGAATCCTTATCTTTACAAGGTCGACCTCAGAACATTGTTTCAGTTTGTCTCGGTGACGGATAATGGAATGAAGGGCAGGCAACTGGTCGACTTCATTTAAATAAACAAATAAAATATAAGATAAACTCTCAGGAAGATAAATGATAACAAAAAAATTGTAAAGTGGAGAAAGCGAGAGCGCGCGAATGCACTCAAGCAAACACAAACAGCACAGCACGATGCGTATTTTTTTATATTGACAAAATAAATCAAAAATAAATCAAAAATAACAATATGTGGAAAAGGCGAGAGTGTGCGAGCACACAGGAGCAAAGACAAGCAGCGCAGCTTGATGGGTAGTAAAAAAATAATAAATAGACAACTGGTCGACCTCATTAGAAATAAAAACCCAAAAGATTAGATAGACAAACAAACAAACACATAAATGTGGAGAGAAGGTCAGTGCGCGCAGGAGCAAAGGTAAACAGCAGACAGACCTGAATCCTTATCTTTACAAGGTCGACCTCAGAACTTTGTTCAGTTTGTCTCGGTGACGGATAATGGAAGGAAGGGGCAGGCAACTGGTCGACTTCATTTAAATAAACAATAAAAAATAAGATAAACTCTCAGGAATAGATAAATAAAAACAAAAAAATTGTAAAGTGGAGAAAGCGAGAGCGCGCGAATGCACTCAAGCAAACAGAAACAGCACAGCACGATGCGTATTTTTTTATATGACAAAATAAATCAAAAATAAATCAAAAATAACAATAAGTGGAAAAGGCGAGAGTGCGCGCACACAGGAGCAAGGACAAGAAGCGCATCTTGATGCGTAGTAACAAAAATAATAAATAGACAACTGGTCGACCTCATTAGAAATAAAAACCCAAAGATTAGATAGACAAACAAACAAACACATAAATGTGGAGAGAAGGGCAGTGGGCGCAGGAGCAAAGGTAAACAGCAGACAGACCTGAATCCTTATCTTTACAAGGTCGACCTCAGAACTTTGTTCAGCTTGTCTCGGTGACGGATAATGGAAGGAAGGGCAGGCAACTGGTCGACTTCATTTAAATAAACAAATAAAAAATAAGATAAACTCTCAGGAATAGATAAATAATAACAAAAAAATTGTAAAGTGGAGAAAGCGAGAGCGCGCGAATGCACTCAAGCAAACACAAACAGCACAGCACGATGCGTATTTTTTTTAAATTGACAAAATAAATCAAAAATAAATCAAAATAAAAATAAGTGGAAAAGGCGAGAGTGCGTGAGCACACAGGAGCAAAGACAAGCAGCGCAGCTTGATGCGTAGAAAAAAAAAATAAATAGACAACTGGTCGACCTCATTAGAAATAAAAACCCAAAAAGATTAGATAGACAAACAAACAAACACATAAATGTGGAGAGATGGGCAGTGCGCGCAGGAGCAAAGGTAAACAGCAGACAGACCTGAATCCTTATCTTTACAAGGTCGACCACAGAACTTTGTTCAGTTTGTCTCGGTGACGGATGATGGAAGGAAGGGCAGGCAAGCTGGTCGACTTCATTTAAATAAACAAATAAAAATAAGATAAACTCTCAGGAATAGATAAATGATAACAAAAAAATTGTAAAGTGGAGAAAGCGAGAGCGCGCGAATGCACTCAAGCAAAGACAAAACAGCACAGCACGATGCGTATTTTTTTATATTGACAAAATAAATCAAAAATAAATAAAAAAATAACAATATGTGGAAAAGGCGAGAGTGTGCGAGCACACAGGAGCAAAGACAAGCAGCGCAGCTTGATGCGTAGTAAAAAAATAATAAATAGACAACTGGTCGACCTCATTAGAAATAAAAACCCAAAAGATTAGATAGACAAACAAACAAACACATAAATGTGGAGAGAAGGGCAGTGGGCGCAGGAGCAAAGGTAAACAGCAGACAGACCTGAATCCTTATCTTTACAAGGTCGACCTCAGAACTTTGTTCAGCTTGTCTCGGTGACGGATAATGGAAGGAAGGGCAGGCAACTGGTCGACTTCATTTAAATAAACAAATAAAAAATAAGATAAACTCTCAGGAATAGATAAATAATAACAAAAAAATTGTAAAGTGGAGAAAGCGAGAGCGCGCGAATGCACTCAAGCAAACACAAACAGCACAGCACGATGCGTATTTTTTTTAAATTGACAAAATAAATAAAAAATAAATCAAAAATAAAAAATAAGTGGAAAAGGCGAGAGTGCGCGAGCACACAGGAGCAAAGACAAGCAGCGCAGCTTGATGCGTAGTAAAAAAAAAATAAATAGACAACTGGTCGACCTCATTAGAAATAAAAACCCAAAAGATTAGATAGACAAACAAACAACACATAAATGTGGAGAGATGGGCAGTGCGCGCAGGAGCAAAGGTAAACAGCAGACAGACCTGAATCCTTATCTTTACAAGGTCGACCTCAGCACTTTGTTCAGTTTGTCTCGGTGACGGATAATGGAAGGAAGGGCAGGCAACTGGTCGACTTCATTTAAATAAACAAATAAAAAATAAGATAAACTCTCAGGAATAGATAAATAATAACAAAAAAATTGTAAAGTGGAAAAGCGAGAGGCGCGCGAATGCACTCAAGCAAACACAAACAGCACAGCACGATGCGTATTTTTTATATATTGACAAAATAAATCAAAAATAAATCAAAAATAACAATAAGTGGAAAAGGCGAGAGTGCGCGAGCACACAGGAGCAAAGACCAGCAGCGCAGCTTGATGCGTAGTGAAAAAAATAATAAATAGACAACTGGTCGACCTCATTAGAAATAAAAACCCAAAAGATTAGATAGACAAACAAACAAACACATAAATGTGGAGAGAAGGGCAGTGCGCGCAGGAGCAAATGTAAACAGCAGACAGACCTGAATCCTTATCTTTACAAGGTCGACCTCAGAACTTTGTTCAGTTTGTCTCGGTGACGGATAATGGAAGGAAGGGCAGGAAACTGGTCGACTTCATTTAAATAAACAAATACAATATAAGATAAACTCTCAGGAATAGATAAATAATAACAAAAAATTGTAAAGTGGAGAAAGCGAGAGCGCGCGAATGCACTCAAGCAAACACAAACAGCACAGCACGATGCGTATTTTTTTTAATTGACAAAATAAATCAAAAATAAATCAAAAATAAAAATAAGTGGAATAGGCGAGAGGTGCGCGAGCACACAGGAGCAAAGACCAGCAGTGCATCTTGATGCGTAGTAAAAAAAAATTAAATAGACAACTGGTCGACCTCATTAGAAATAAAAACCCAAAAGATTAGATAGACAAACAAACAAACACATAAATGTGGAGAGAAGGGCAGTGCGCGCAGGAGCAAAGGTAAACAGCAGACAGACCTGAATCCTTATCTTTACAAGGTCGACTTCAGAACTTTGTTCAGTTTGTCTCGGTGACGGATAATGGAAGGAAGGGCAGGCAACTGGTCGACTTCATTTAAATAAACAAATAAAAAATAAGATAAACTCTCAGGAATAGATAAATAATAACAAAAAAATTGTAAAGTGGAGAAAGCGAGAGGCGCGGCGAATGCACTCAAGCAAACACAAACAGCACAGCACGATGCGTATATTTTTTTAAATTGACAAAATAAATCAAAAATAAATAAAAAATAAAAATAAGTGGAAAAGGCGAGAGTGCGCGAGCACACAGGAGCAAAGACAAGCAGCGCAGCTTGATGCGTAGTAAAAAAAAATAAATAGACAACTGGTCGACCTCATTAGAAATAAAAACCAAAAAGATTAGATAGACAAACAAACAAACACATAAATGTGGAGAGAAGGGCAGTGCGCGCAGGAGCAAAGGTAAACAGCAGACAGACCTGTATCCTTCTCTTTACAAGGTCGACCTCAGAACTTTGTTCAGTTTGTCTCGGTGACGGATAATGGAAGGAAGGGCAGGCAACTGGTCGACTTCATTTAAATAAACAAATAAAAAATAAGATAAACTCTCAGGAATAGATAAATAATAACAAAAAAAATTGTAAAGTGGAGAAAGCGAGAGCGCGCGAATGCACTCAAGCAAACACAAACAGCACAGCACGATGCGTATATTTTTTTAAATTGACAAAATAAATCAAAAATAAATCAAAAATAAAAATAAGTGGAAAAGGCGAGGAGTGCGCGAGCACACAGGAGCAAAGACAAGCAGTGCAGCTTGATGCGTAGTAAAAAAAAAATAAAAAGACAACTGGTCGACCTCATTAGAAATAAAAACCCAAAAGATTAGATAGACAAACAAACAAACACATAAATGTGGAGAGATGGGCAGTGCGCGCTGGAGCAAAGGTAAACAGCAGACAGACCTGAATCCTTATCTTTACAAGGTCGACCTCAGAACTTTCTTCAGTTTGTCTCGGTGACGGATAATGGAAGGAAGGGCAGGCAACTGGTCGACTTCATTTAAATAAACAAATAAAAAATAAGATAAACTCTCAGGAATAGATAAATAATAACAAAAAAATTGTAAAGTGGAGAAAGCGAGAGCGCGCGAATGCACTCAAGCAAACACAAACAGCACAGCACGATGCGTATTTTTTTATATTGACAAAATAAATCAAAAATAAATCAAAAATAACAATAAGTGGAAAAGGCGAGAGTGCGCGAGCACACAGGAGCAAAGACAAGGAGCGCAGCTTGATGCGTAGTAAAAAAAATAATAAATAGACTACTGGTCGACCTCATTAGAAATAAAAACCCAAAAGATTAGATAGACAAACAAACAAACACATAAATGTGGAGAGATGGGCAGTGCGCGCAGGAGCAAAGGTAAACAGCAGACAGACCTGAATCCTTATCTTTACAAGGTCGACCTCAGAACTTTCTTCAGTTTGTCTCGGTGACGGATAATGGAAGGAAGGGCAGGCAACTGGTCGACTTCATTTAAATAAACAAATAAAAAATAAGATAAACTCTCAGGAATAGATAAATAATAACAAAAAAATTGTAAAGTGGAGAAAGCGAGAGCGCGCGAATGCACTCAAGCAAACACAAACAGCACAGCACGATGCGTATTTTTTTTTTAAATTGACAAAATAAATCAAAAATAAATCAAAAATAAAAATAAGTGGAAAAGGCGAGAGTGCGCGAGCACACAGGAGCAAAGACAAGCAGCGCAGCTTGATGCGTAGTAAAAAAAATAATAAATAGACAACTGGTCGACCTCTTTAGAAATAAAAACCCAAAAGATTAGATAGACAAACAAACAAACACATAAATGTGCAGAGATTGGCAGTGCGCGCAGGAGCAAAGGTAAACAGCAGACAGACCTGAATACTTATTTTTACAAGGTCGACCTCAGAACTTTGTTCAGTTTGTCTCGGTGACGGATAATGGAAGGAAGGGCAGGCAACTGGTCGACTTCATTTAAATAAACAAATAAAAAATAAGATAAACTCTCAGGAATAGATAAATAATAACCAAAAAATTGTAAAGTGGAGAAAGCCAGAGCGCGCGAATGCACTCAAGCAAACACAAACAGCACAGCACGATGCATATTTTTTTTATATTGACAAAATAAATCAAAAATATATCAAAAATAACAATAAGTGGAAAAGGCGAGAGTGCGCGAGCACACAGGAGCAAAGACAAGCAGCGCATCTTGATGCGTAGTAAAAAAAATAATAAATAGACAACTGGTCGACCTCATTAGAAATAAAAACCCAAAAGATTAGATAGACAATCAAACAAACACGTAAATGTGGAGAGAAGGGCAGTGCGCGCAGGAGCAAAGGTAAACAGCAGACAGACCTGAATCCTTATCTTTACAAGGTCGACCTCAGAACTTTGTTCAGTTTGTCTCGGTGACGGATAATGGAAGGAAGGGCAGGCAACTGGTCGACTTCATTTAAATAAACAAATACAATATAAGATAAACTCTCAGGAATAGATAAATAATAACAAAAAAATTGTAAAGTGGAGAAAGCGAGAGCGCGCGAATGCACTCAAGCAAACACAAACAGCACAGCACGATGCGTATTTTTTTTAATTGACAAAATAAATCAAAAGTAAATCAAAAATAAAAATAAGTGGAATAGGCGAGAGTGCGCGAGCACACAGGAGCAAAGACCAGCAGTGCATCTTGATGCGTAGTAAAAAAAAAATAAATAGACAACTGGTCGACCTCATTAGAAATAAAAACCCAAAAGATTAGATAGACAAACAAACAAACACATAAATGTGGAGAGAAGGGCAGTGCGCGCAGGAGCAAAGGTAAACAGCAGACAGACCTGAATCCTTATCTTTACAAGGTCGACCTCAGAACTTTGTTCAGTTTGTCTCGGTGACGGATAATGGAAGGAAGGGCAGGCAACTGGTCGACTTCATTTAAATAAACAAATAAAAAATAAGATAAACTCTCAGGAATAGATAAATAATAACAAAAAAATTGTAAAGTGGAGAAAGCGAGAGCGCGCGAATGCACTCAAGCAAACACAAACAGCACAGCACGATGCGTATATTTTTTTAAATTGACAAAATAAATCAAAAATAAATAAAAAATAAAAATAAGTGGAAAAGGCGAGAGTGCGCGAGCACACAGGAGCAAAGACAAGCAGCGCAGCTTGATGCGTAGTAAAAAAAAATAAATAGACAACTGGTCGACCTCATTAGAAATAAAAACCAAAAAGATTAGATAGACAAACAAACAAACACATAAATGTGGAGAGAAGGGCAGTGCGCGCAGGAGCAAAGGTAAACTGCAGACAGACCTGAATCCTTATCTTTACAAGATCGACCTCAGAACTTTGTTCAGTTTGTCTCGGTGACGGATAATGGAAGGAAGGGCAGGCAACTGGTCGACTTCATTTAAATAAACAAATAAAAAATAAGATAAACTCTCAGGAATAGATAAATAATAACAAAAAAATTGTAAAGTGGAGAAAGCGAGAGCGCGCGAATGCACTCAAGCAAACACAAACAGCACAGCACGATGCGTATATTTTTTTAAATTGACAAAATAAATCAAAAATAAATCAAAAATAAAAATAAGTGGAAAAGGCGAGAGTGCGCGAGCACACAGGAGCAAAGACAAGCAGCGCAGCTTGATGCGTAGTAAAAAAAAAATAAAAAGACAACTGGTCGACCTCATTAGAAATAAAAACCCAAAAGATTAGATAGACAAACAAACAAACACATAAATGTGGAGAGATGGGCAGTGCGCGCAGGAGCAAAGGTAAACAGCAGACAGACCTGAATCCTTATCTTTACAAGGTCGACCTCAGAACTTTCTTCAGTTTGTCTCGGTGACGGATAATGGAAGGAAGGGCAGGCAACTGGTCGACTTCATTTAAATAAACAAATAAAAAATAAGATAAACTCTCAGGAATAGATAAATAATAACAAAAAAATTGTAAAGTGGAGAAAGAGAGAGCGCGCGAATGCACTCAAGCAAACACAAACAGCACAGCACGATGCGTATTTTTTTATATTGACAAAATAAATCAAAAATAAATCAAAAATAACAATAAGTGGAAAAGGCGAGAGTGCGCGAGCACACAGGAGCAAAGACAAGGAGCGCAGCTTGATGCGTAGTAAAAAATATAATAAATAGACTACTGGTCGACCTCATTAGAAATAAAAACCCAAAAGATTAGATAGACAAACTAACAAACACATAAATGTGGAGAGATGGGCAGTGCGCGCAGGAGCAAAGGTAAACAGCAGACAGACCTGAATCCTTATCTTTACAAGGTCGACCTCAGAACTTTGTTCAGTTTGTCTCGGTGACGGATAATGGAAGGAAGGGCAGGCAACTGGTCGACTTCATTTAAATAAACATATAAAAAATAAGATAAACTCTCAGGAATAGATAAATAATAACAAAAAATTGTAAAGTGGAGAAAGCGAGAGCGCGCGAATGCACTCAAGCAAACACAAACAGCACAGCACGATGCGTATTTTTTTTTAAATTGACAAAATAAATCAAAAATAAATCAAAAATAAAAATAAGTGGAAAAGGCGAGAGTGCGCGAGCACACAGGAGCAAAGACAAGCAGCGCAGCTTGATGCGTAGTAAAAAAAATAATAAATAGACAACTGGTCGACCTCTTTAGAAATAAAAACCCAAAAGATTAGATAGACAAACAAACAAACACATAAATGTGCAGAGATGGGCAGTGCGCGCAGGAGCAAAGGTAAACAGCAGACAGACCTGAATACTTATTTTTACAAGGTCGACCTCAGAACTTTGTTCAGTTTGTCTCGGTGACGGATAATGGAAGGAAGGGCAGGCAACTGGTCGACTTCATTTAAATAAACAAATAAAAAATAAGATAAACTCTCAGGAATAGATAAATAATAACCAAAAAATTGTAAAGTGGAGAAAGCCAGAGCGCGCGAATGCACTCAAGCAAACACAAACAGCACAGCACGATGCGTATTTTTTTTATATTGACAAAATAAATCAAAAATATATCAAAAATAACAATAAGTGGAAAAGGCGAGAGTGCGCGAGCACACAGGAGCAAAGACAAGCAGCGCATCTTGATGCGTAGTAAAAAAAAATAATAAATAGACAACTGGTCGACCTCATTAGAAATAAAAACCCAAAAGATTAGATAGACAATCAAACAAACACGTAAATGTGGAGAGAAGGGCAGTGCGCGCAGGAGCAAAGGTAAACAGCAGACAGACCTGAATCCTTATCTTTACAAGGTCGACCTCAGAACTTTGTTCAGTTTGTCTAGGTGACGGATAATGGAAGGAAGGGCAGGCAACTGGTCGACTTCATTTAAATAAACAAATAAAAAATAAGATAAACTCTCAGGAATAGATAAATAATAACAAAAAAATTGTAAAGTGGAGAAAGCCAGAGCGCGCGAATGCACTCAAGCAAACACAAACAGCAAAGCACGATACGTATTTTTTATATTGACAAAATAAATCAAAAATAAATAAAAAATAACAATAAGTGGAAAAGGCGAGAGTGCGCGAGCACACAGGAGCAAAGACAAGCAGCGCAGCTTGATGCGTAGTAAAAAGAATAATAAATAGACAACTGGTCGACCTCATTAGAAATAAAAACCCAAAAGATTAGATAGACAAACCAACAAACACATAAATGTGGAGAGAAGGGCAGTGCGGGCAGGAGCAAAGGTAAACAGCAGACAGACCTGAATCCTTATCTTTACAAGGTCGACCTCAGAACTTTGTTCAGTTTGTCTCGGTGAAGGATAATGGAAGGAAGGGCAGGCAACTGGTCGACTTCATTTAAATAAACAAATAAAAAATAAGATAAACTCTCAGGAATGGATAAATAATAACAAAAATATTGTAAAGTGGAGAAAGCGAGAGCGCGCGAATGCACTCAAGCAAACACAAACAGCACAGCACGATGCGTATTTTTTTTTAAATTGACAAAATAAATAAAAAATAAATCAAAAATAAAAATAAGTGGAAAAAGCGAGAGTGCGCAAGTACACAGGAGCAAAGACAAGCAGCGCAGCTTGATGCGTAGTAAAAAAAATAATAAATAGACAACTGGTCGACCTCATTAGAAATAAAAACCCAAAAGATTAGATAGACAAACCAACAAACACATAAATGTGGAGAGAAGGGCAGTGCGGGCAGGAGCAAAGGTAAACAGCAGACAGACCTGAATCCTTATCTTTACAAGGTCGACCTCAGAACTTTGTTCAGTTTGTCTCGGTGACGGATAATGGAAGGAAGGGCAGGCAACTGGTCGACTTCATTTAAATAAACAAATAAAAATAATATAAACTCTCAGGAATAGATAAATAATAAGAAAAAAATTGTAAAGTGGAGAAAGCGAGAGCGCGCGAATGCACTCAAGCAAACACAAACAGCACAGCACGATGCGTATTTTTTTTAAAAAATTGACAAAATAAATCAAAAATAAATCAAAAATAAAAATAAGTGGAAAAGGCGAGAGTGCGCGAGCACACAGGAGCAAAGACAAGCAGCGCAGCTTGATGCGTAGTAAAAAGAATAATAAATAGACAACTGGTCGACCTCATTAGAAATAAAAACCCAAAAGATTAGATAGACAAACCAACAAACACATAAATGTGGAGAGAAGGGCAGTGTGGGCAGGAGCAAAGGTAAACAGCAGACAGACCTGAATCCTTATCTTTACAAGGTCGACCTCAGAACTTTGTTCAGTTTTTCTCGGTGACGGATAATGGAAGGAAGGGCAGGCAACTGGTCGACTTCATTTAAATAAACAAATAAAAAATAATATAAACTCTCAGGAATAGATAAATAATAACAAAAAAATTGTAAAGTGGAGAAAGCGAGAGCGCGCAAATGCACTCAAGCAAACACAAACAGCACAGCAGGATGCGTATTTTTTTAAAAAATTGACAAAATAAATCAAAAATAAATCAAAAATAAAAATAAGTGGAAAAGGCGAAGTGCGCGAGCACACAGGAGCAAAGACAAGCAGCCCAGCTTGATGCGCAGTAAAAAAAATAATAAATAGACAACTGGTCGACCTCATTAGAAATAAAAACCCAAAAGATTAGATAGACAAACAAACAAACACATAAATGTGGAGAGAAGGGCAATGAGCGCAGGAGCAAATGTAAACAGCAGACAGACCTGAATCCTTATCTTTACAAGGTCGACCTCAGAACTTTGTTCAGGTTGTCTCGGTGACGGATAATGGAAGGAAGGGCAGGCAACTGGTCGACTTCATTTAAATAAACAAATAAAAAATAAGATAAACTCTCAGGAATAGATAAATAATAACAAAAAAATTGTAAAGTGGAGAAAGCGAGAGCGCGCGAATGCACTCAAGCAAACACAAACAGCACAGCACGATGCGTATTTTTTTAAAAAAATTGACAAAATAAATAAAAAATAAATCAAAAATAAAAATAAGTGGAAAAGGCGAGAGTGCGCGAGCACACAGGAGCAAAGACAAGCAGCGCAGCTTGATGCGTAGTAAAAAAAAATAATAAATAGACAACTGGTCGACCTCATTAGAAATAAAAACCCAAAAGATTGGATAGACAAACAAACAAACATATAAATGTGGAGAGAAGGGCAGTGCGCGCAGGAGCAAAGGTAAACAGCAGACAGACCTGAATCCTTATCTTTACAAGGTCGACCTCAGAACTTTGTTCAGTTTGTCTCGGTGACGGATATTGGAAGGAAGGGCAGGCAACTGGTCGACTTCATTTAAATAAACAAATAAAAAATAAGATAAACTCTCAGGAATAGATAAATAATAACAAAAAAATTGTAAAGTGGAGAAAGCGAGAGCGCGCGAATGCACTCAAGCAAACACAAACAGCACAGCACGATGCGTATTTTTTTTTAATTGACAAAATAAATCAAAAATAAATCAAAAATAAAAATAAGTGGAAAAGGCGAGTGTGCGCGAGCACACAGGAGCAAAGACAAGCAGCGAAGCTTGATGCGTAGTAAAGAAAATAATAAATAGACAACTGGTCGACCTCATTTGAAAAAAAACCGAAAAGATTAGATAGACAAACAAACAAACACATAAATGTGGAGAGAAGGGCAGTGCGCGCAGGAGCAAAGGTAAACAGCAGACAGACCTGAATCCTTATCTTTACAAGGTCGACCTCAGAACTTTGTTCAGGTTGTCTCGGTGACGGATAATGGAAGGAAGGGCAGGCAACTGGTCGACTTCATTTAAATAAACAAATAAAAATAAGATAAACTCTCAGGAATAGATAAATAATAACAAAAAAATTGTAAAGTGGAGAAAGCGAGAGCGCGAGAATGCACTCAAGCAAACACAAACAGCACAGCACGATGCGTATTTTTTTAAAAAAATTGACAAAATAAATCAAAAATAAATCAAAAATAAAAATAAGTGGAAAAGGCGAGAGTGCGCGAGCACACAGGAGCAAAGACAAGCAGCGCAGCTTGATGCGTAGTAAAAAAAAATAAGAAATAGACAACTGGTCGACCTCATTAGAAATAAAAACCCAAAAGATTGGATAGACAAACAAAAAAACACATAAATGTGGAGAGAAGGGCAGTGCGCGCAGGAGCAAAGGTAAACAGCAGACAGACCTGAATCCTTATCTTTACAAGGTCGACCACAGAACTTTGTTCAGTTTGTCTCGGTGACGGATAATGGAAGGAAGGGCAGGCAACTGGTCGACTTCATTTAAATAAACAAATAAAAAATAAGATAAACTCTCAGGAATAGATAAATAATAACAAAAAAATTGTAAAGTGCACAAAGCGAGAGCGTGCAAAAGCACTCAAGCAAACACAAACAGCACAGCACGATGCGTATTTTTTTTTAAATTGAGAAAATAAATCAAAAATAAATCAAAAAAAAATAAGTGGAAAAGGCGAGAGTGCGCGTGCACACAGGAGCAAAGACAAGCAGCGCAGCTTGATGCGTAGTAAAAAAAATAATAAATAGACAACTGGTCGACCTCATTAGAAATAAAAACCCAAAAGATTAGATAGACAAACAAACAAACACATAAATGTGGAGAGAAGGGCAGTGCGCGCAGGAGCAAATGTAAACAGCAGACAGACCTGAATCCTTATCTTTACAAGGTCGACCTGAGAACTTTGTTCAGGTTGTCTCGGTGACGGATAATGGAAGGAAGGGCAGGCAACTGGTCGACTTCATTTAAATAAACAAATAAAAATAAGATAAACTCTCAGGAATAGATAAATAATAACAAAAAAATTGTAAAGTGGAGAAAGCGAGAGCGCGCGAATGCACTCAAGCAAACACAAACAGCACAGCACGATGCGTATTTTTTAAAAAAATTGACAAAATAAATCAAAAATAAATCAAAAATAAAAATAAGTGGAAAAGGCCAGAGTGCGCGAGCACACAGGAGCAAAGACAAGCAGCGCAGCTTGATGCGTAGTAAAAAAAAATAATAAATAGACAACTGGTCGACCTCATTAGAAATAAAAACCCAAAAGATTGGATAGACAAACAAACAAACACATAAATGTGGATAGAAGGGCAGTGCGCGCAGGAGCAAAGGTAAACAGCAGACAGACCTGAATCCTTATCTTTACAAGGTCGACCTCAGAACTTTGTTCAGTTTGTCTCGGTGACGGATAATGGAAGGAAGGGCAGGCAACTGGTCGACTTCATTTAAATAAACAAATAAAAAATAAGATAAACTCTCAGGAATAGATAAATAATAACAAAAAAATTGTAAAGTGGAGAAAGCGAGAGCGCGCGAATGCACTCAAGCAAACACAAACAGCACAGCACGATGCGTATTTTTTTTTTAATTGAGAAAATAAATCAAAAATAAATCAAAAAAAAATAAGTGGAAAAGGCGAGAGTGCGCGTGCACACAGGAGCAAAGACAAGCAGCGCAGCTTGATGCGTAGTAAAAAAAATAATAAATAGACAACTGGTCGACCTCATTAGAAATAAAAACCCAAAAGATTAGATAGACAAACAAACAAACACAAAAATGTAGAGAGAAGGGCAGTGCGCGCAGGAGCAAATGTAAACAGCAGACAGACCTGAATCCTTATCTTTACAAGGTCGAGCTCAGAACTTTGTTCAGGTTGTCTCGGTGACGGATAATGGAAGGAAGGGCAGGCAACTGGTCGACTTCATTTAAATAAACAAATAAAAATTAAGATAAACTCTCAGGAATAGATAAATAATAACAAAAAAATTGTAAAGTGCAGAAAGTGAGAGCGCGCGAATGCACTCAAGCAAACACAAACAGCACAGCACGATGCGTATTTTTTTAAAAAATTGACAAAATAAATAAAAAATAAATCAAAAATAAAAATAATTGGAAAAGGCGAGAGTGCGCGAGCACACAGGAGCAAAGAAAAGCAGCGCAGCTTGACGCGTAGTAAAAAAAAAATAATAAATAGACAACTGGTCGACCTCATTAGAAATAAAAACCCAAAAGATTAAGCGCAGCTTGATGCGTAGTAAAAAAAATAATAAATAGACAACTGGTCGACCTCATTAGAAATAAAAACCCAAAAGATTAAGCGCAGCTTGATGCGTAGTAAAAAAAATAATAAATAGACAACTGGTCGACCTCATTAGAAATAAAAACCCAAAAGATTAGATAGACAAACCAACAAACACATAAATGTGGAGAGAAGGGCAGTGCGGGCAGGAGCAAAGGAAAACAGCAGACAGACCTGAATCCTTATCTTTACAAGGTCGACCTCAGAACTTTGTTCAGTTTTTCTCGGTGACGGATAATGGAAGGAAGGGCAGGCAACTGGTCGACTTCATTTAAATAAACAAATAAAAAATAATATAAACTCTCAGGAATAGATAAATAATAACAAAATAATTGTAAAGTGGAGAAAGCGAGAGCGCGCGAATGCACTCAAGCAAACACAAACAGCACAGCAGGATGCGTATTTTTTTTTAAAAATTGACAAAATAAATCAAAAATAAATCAAAAATAAAAATAAGTGGAAAAGGCGAAGTGCGCGAGCACACAGGAGCAAAGACAAGGAGCGCAGCTTGATGCGTAGTAAAAAAAATAATAAATAGACTACTGGTCGACCTCATTAGAAATAAAAACCCAAAAGATTAGATAGACAAACAAACAAACACATAAATGTGGAGAGATGGGCAGTGCGCGCAGGAGCAAAGGTAAACAGCAGACAGACCTGAATCCTTATCTTTACAAGGTCGACCTCAGAACTTTCTTCAGTTTGTCTCGGTGACGGATAATGGAAGGAAGGGCAGGCAACTGGTCGACTTCATTTAAATAAACAAATAAAAAATAAGATAAACTCTCAGGAATAGATAAATAATAACAAAAAAATTGTAAAGTGGAGAAAGCGAGAGCGCGCGAATGCACTCAAGCAAACACAAACAGCACAGCACGATGCGTATTTTTTTTTTAAATTGACAAAATAAATCAAAAATAAATCAAAAATAAAAATAAGTGGAAAAGGCGAGAGTGCGCGAGCACACAGGAGCAAAGACAAGCAGCGCAGCTTGATGCGTAGTAAAAAAAATAATAAATAGACAACTGGTCGACCTCTTTAGAAATAAAAACCCAAAAGATTAGATAGACAAACAAACAAACACATAAATGTGCAGAGATTGGCAGTGCGCGCAGGAGCAAAGGTAAACAGCAGACAGACCTGAATACTTATTTTTACAAGGTCGACCTCAGAACTTTGTTCAGTTTGTCTCGGTGACGGATAATGGAAGGAAGGGCAGGCAACTGGTCGACTTCATTTAAATAAACAAATAAAAAATAAGATAAACTCTCAGGAATAGATAAATAATAACCAAAAAATTGTAAAGTGGAGAAAGCCAGAGCGCGCGAATGCACTCAAGCAAACACAAACAGCACAGCACGATGCATATTTTTTTTATATTGACAAAATAAATCAAAAATATATCAAAAATAACAATAAGTGGAAAAGGCGAGAGTGCGCGAGCACACAGGAGCAAAGACAAGCAGCGCATCTTGATGCGTAGTAAAAAAAAATAATAAATAGACAACTGGTCGACCTCATTAGAAATAAAAACCCAAAAGATTAGATAGACAATCAAACAAACACGTAAATGTGGAGAGAAGGGCAGTGTGCGCAGGAGCAAAGGTAAACAGCAGACAGACCTGAATCCTTATCTTTACAAGGTCGACCTCAGAACTTTGTTCAGTTTGTCTCGGTGACGGATAATGGAAGGAAGGGCAGGCAACTGGTCGACTTCATTTAAATAAACAAATACAATATAAGATAAACTCTCAGGAATAGATAAATAATAACAAAAAAATTGTAAAGTGGAGAAAGCGAGAGCGCGCGAATGCACTCAAGCAAACACAAACAGCACAGCACGATGCGTATTTTTTTTAATTGACAAAATAAATCAAAAGTAAATCAAAAATAAAAATAAGTGGAATAGGCGAGAGTGCGCGAGCACACAGGAGCAAAGACCAGCAGTGCATCTTGATGCGTAGTAAAAAAAAAATAAATAGACAACTGGTCGACCTCATTAGAAATAAAAACCCAAAAGATTAGATAGACAAACAAACAAACACATAAATGTGGAGAGAAGGGCAGTGCGCGCAGGAGCAAAGGTAAACAGCAGACAGACCTGAATCCTTATCTTTACAAGGTCGACCTCAGAACTTTGTTCAGTTTGTCTCGGTGACGGATAATGGAAGGAAGGGCAGGCAACTGGTCGACTTCATTTAAATAAACAAATAAAAAATAAGATAAACTCTCAGGAATAGATAAATAATAACAAAAAAATTGTAAAGTGGAGAAAGCGAGAGCGCGCGAATGCACTCAAGCAAACACAAACAGCACAGCACGATGCGTATATTTTTTTAAATTGACAAAATAAATCAAAAATAAATAAAAAATAAAAATAAGTGGAAAAGGCGAGAGTGCGCGAGCACACAGGAGCAAAGACAAGCAGCGCAGCTTGATGCGTAGTAAAAAAAAATAAATAGACAACTGGTCGACCTCATTAGAAATAAAAACCAAAAAGATTAGATAGACAAACAAACAAACACATAAATGTGGAGAGAAGGGCAGTGCGCGCAGGAGCAAAGGTAAACAGCAGACAGACCTGAATCCTTATCTTTACAAGGTCGACCTCAGAACTTTGTTCAGTTTGTCTCGGTGACGGATAATGGAAGGAAGGGCAGGCAACTGGTCGACTTCATTTAAATAAACAAATAAAAAATAAGATAAACTCTCAGGAATAGATAAATAATAACAAAAAAATTGTAAAGTGGAGAAAGCGAGAGCGCGCGAATGCACTCAAGCAAACACAAACAGCACAGCACGATGCGTATATTTTTTTAAATTGACAAAATAAATCAAAAATAAATCAAAAATAAAAATAAGTGGAAAAGGCGAGAGTGCGCGAGCACACAGGAGCAAAGACAAGCAGCGCAGCTTGATGCGTAGTAAAAAAAAAATAAAAAGACAACTGGTCGACCTCATTAGAAATAAAAACCCAAAAGATTAGATAGACAAACAAACAAACACATAAATGTGGAGAGATGGGCAGTGCGCGCAGGAGCAAAGGTAAACAGCAGACAGACCTGAATCCTTATCTTTACAAGGTCGACCTCAGAACTTTCTTCAGTTTGTCTCGGTGACGGATAATGGAAGGAAGGGCAGGCAACTGGTCGACTTCATTTAAATAAACAAATAAAAAATAAGATAAACTCTCAGGAATAGATAAATAATAACAAAAAAATTGTAAAGTGGAGAAAGAGAGAGCGCGCGAATGCACTCAAGCAAACACAAACAGCACAGCACGATGCGTATTTTTTTATATTGACAAAATAAATCAAAAATAAATCAAAAATAACAATAAGTGGAAAAGGCGAGAGTGCGCGAGCACACAGGAGCAAAGACAAGGAGCGCAGCTTGATGCGTAGTAAAAAATATAATAAATAGACTACTGGTCGACCTCATTAGAAATAAAAACCCAAAAGATTAGATAGACAAACTAACAAACACATAAATGTGGAGAGATGGGCAGTGCGCGCAGGAGCAAAGGTAAACAGCAGACAGACCTGAATCCTTATCTTTACAAGGTCGACCTCAGAACTTTGTTCAGTTTGTCTCGGTGACGGATAATGGAAGGAAGGGCAGGCAACTGGTCGACTTCATTTAAATAAACAAATAAAAAATAAGATAAACTCTCAGGAATAGATAAATAATAACAAAAAATTGTAAAGTGGAGAAAGCGAGAGCGCGCGAATGCACTCAAGCAAACACAAACAGCACAGCACGATGCGTATTTTTTTTTAAATTGACAAAATAAATCAAAAATAAATCAAAAATAAAAATAAGTGGAAAAGGCGAGAGTGCGCGAGCACACAGGAGCAAAGACAAGCAGCGCAGCTTGATGCGTAGTAAAAAAAATAATAAATAGACAACTGGTCGACCTCTTTAGAAATAAAAACCCAAAAGATTAGATAGACAAACAAACAAACACATAAATGTGCAGAGATGGGCAGTGCGCGCAGGAGCAAAGGTAAACAGCAGACAGACCTGAATACTTATTTTTACAAGGTCGACCTCAGAACTTTGTTCAGTTTGTCTCGGTGACGGATAATGGAAGGAAGGGCAGGCAACTGGTCGACTTCATTTAAATAAACAAATAAAAAATAAGATAAACTCTCAGGAATAGATAAATAATAACCAAAAAATTGTAAAGTGGAGAAAGCCAGAGCGCGCGAATGCACTCAAGCAAACACAAACAGCACAGCACGATGCGTATTTTTTTTATATTGACAAAATAAATCAAAAATATATCAAAAATAACAATAAGTTGAAAAGGCGAGAGTGCGCGAGCACACAGGAGCAAAGACAAGCAGCGCATCTTGATGCGTAGTAAAAAAAAATAATAAATAGACAACTGGTCGACCTCATTAGAAATAAAAACCCAAAAGATTAGATAGACAATCAAACAAACACGTAAATGTGGAGAGAAGGGCAGTGCGCGCAGGAGCAAAGGTAAACAGCAGACAGACCTGAATCCTTATCTTTACAAGGTCGACCTCAGAACTTTGTTCAGTTTGTCTAGGTGACGGATAATGGAAGGAAGGGCAGGCAACTGGTCGACTTCATTTAAATAAACAAATAAAAAATAAGATAAACTCTCAGGAATAGATAAATAATAACAAAAAAATTGTAAAGTGGAGAAAGCCAGAGCGCGCGAATGCACTCAAGCAAACACAAACAGCAAAGCACGATACGTATTTTTTATATTGACAAAATAAATCAAAAATAAATAAAAAATAACAATAAGTGGAAAAGGCGAGAGTGCGCGAGCACACAGGAGCAAAGACAAGCAGCGCAGCTTGATGCGTAGTAAAAAGAATAATAAATAGACAACTGGTCGACCTCATTAGAAATAAAAACCCAAAAGATTAGATAGACAAACCAACAAACACATAAATGTGGAGAGAAGGGCAGTGCGGGCAGGAGCAAAGGTAAACAGCAGACAGACCTGAATCCTTATCTTTACAAGGTCGACCTCAGAACTTTGTTCAGTTTGTCTCGGTGACGGATAATGGAAGGAAGGGCAGGCAACTGGTCGACTTCATTTAAATAAACAAATAAAAAATAAGATAAACTCTCAGGAATGGATAAATAATAACAAAAATATTGTAAAGTGGAGAAAGCGAGAGCGCGCGAATGCACTCAAGCAAACACAAACAGCACAGCACGATGCGTATTTTTTTTTAAATTGACAAAATAAATAAAAAATAAATCAAAAATAAAAATAAGTGGAAAAAGCGAGAGTGCGCAAGTACACAGGAGCAAAGACAAGCAGCGCAGCTTGATGCGTAGTAAAAAAAATAATAAATAGACAACTGGTCGACCTCATTAGAAATAAAAACCCAAAAGATTAGATAGACAAACCAACAAACACATAAATGTGGAGAGAAGGGCAGTGCGGGCAGGAGCAAAGGTAAACAGCAGACAGACCTGAATCCTTATCTTTACAAGGTCGACCTCAGAACTTTGTTCAGTTTGTCTCGGTGACGGATAATGGAAGGAAGGGCAGGCAACTGGTCGACTTCATTTAAATAAACAAATAAAAATAATATAAACTCTCAGGAATAGATAAATAATAAGAAAAAAATTGTAAAGTGGAGAAAGCGAGAGCGCGCGAATGCACTCAAGCAAACACAAACAGCACAGCACGATGCGTATTTTTTTTAAAAAATTGACAAAATAAATCAAAAATAAATCAAAAATAAAAATAAGTGGAAAAGGCGAGAGTGCGCGAGCACACAGGAGCAAAGACAAGCAGCGGAGCTTGATGCGTAGTAAAAAGAATAATAAATAGACAACTGGTCGACCTCATTAGAAATAAAAACCCAAAAGATTAGATAGACAAACCAACAAACACATAAATGTGGAGAGAAGGGCAGTGTGGGCAGGAGCAAAGGTAAACAGCAGACAGACCTGAATCCTTATCTTTACAAGGTCGACCTCAGAACTTTGTTCAGTTTTTCTCGGTGACGGATAATGGAAGGAAGGGCAGGCAACTGGTCGACTTCATTTAAATAAACAAATAAAAAATAATATAAACTCTCAGGAATAGATAAATAATAACAAAAAAATTGTAAAGTGGAGAAAGCGAGAGCGCGCAAATGCACTCAAGCAAACACAAACAGCACAGCAGGATGCGTATTTTTTTAAAAAATTGACAAAATAAATCAAAAATAAATCAAAAATAAAAATAAGTGGAAAAGGCGAAGTGCGCGAGCACACAGGAGCAAAGACAAGCAGCCCAGCTTGATGCGCAGTAAAAAAAATAATAAATAGACAACTGGTCGACCTCATTAGAAATAAAAACCCAAAAGATTAGATAGACAAACAAACAAACACATAAATGTGGAGAGAAGGGCAATGAGCGCAGGAGCAAATGTAAACAGCAGACAGACCTGAATCCTTATCTTTACAAGGTCGACCTCAGAACTTTGTTCAGGTTGTCTCGGTGACGGATAATGGAAGGAAGGGCAGGCAACTGGTCGACTTCATTTAAATAAACAAATAAAAAATAAGATAAACTCTCAGGAATAGATAAATAATAACAAAAAAATTGTAAAGTGGAGAAAGCGAGAGCGCGCGAATGCACTCAAGCAAACACAAACAGCACAGCACGATGCGTATTTTTTTAAAAAAATTGACAAAATAAATAAAAAATAAATCAAAAATAAAAATAAGTGGAAAAGGCGAGAGTGCGCGAGCACACAGGAGCAAAGACAAGCAGCGCAGCTTGATGCGTAGTAAAAAAAAATAATAAATAGACAACTGGTCGACCTCATTAGAAATAAAAACCCAAAAGATTGGATAGACAAACAAACAAACATATAAATGTGGAGAGAAGGGCAGTGCGGGCAGGAGCAAAGGTAAACAGCAGACAGACCTGAATCCTTATCTTTACAAGGTCGACCTCAGAACTTTGTTCAGTTTGTCTCGGTGACGGATATTGGAAGGAAGGGCAGGCAACTGGTCGACTTCATTTAAATAAACAAATAAAAAATAAGATAAACTCTCAGGAATAGATAAATAATAACAAAAAAATTGTAAAGTGGAGAAAGCGAGAGCGCGCGAATGCACTCAAGCAAACACAAACAGCACAGCACGATGCGTATTTTTTTTTAATTGACAAAATAAATCAAAAATAAATCAAAAATAAAAATAAGTGGAAAAGGCGAGAGTGCGCGAGCACACAGGAGCAAAGACAAGCAGCGCAGCTTGATGCGTAGTAAAAAAAAATAAGAAATAGACAACTGGTCGACCTCATTAGAAATAAAAACCCAAAAGATTGGATAGACAAACAAAAAAACACATAAATGTGGAGAGAAGGGCAGTGCGCGCAGGAGCAAAGGTAAACAGCAGACAGACCTGAATCCTTATCTTTACAAGGTCGACCACAGAACTTTGTTCAGTTTGTCTCGGTGACGGATAATGGAAGGAAGGGCAGGCAACTGGTCGACTTCATTTAAATAAACAAATAAAAAATAAGATAAACTCTCAGGAATAGATAAATAATAACAAAAAAATTGTAAAGTGCACAAAGCGAGAGCGTGCAAAAGCACTCAAGCAAACACAAACAGCACAGCACGATGCGTATTTTTTTTTAAATTGAGAAAATAAATCAAAAATAAATCAAAAAAAAATAATTGGAAAAGGCGAGAGTGCGCGTGCACACAGGAGCAAAGACAAGCAGCGCAGCTTGATGCGTAGTAAAAAAAATAATAAATAGACAACTGGTCGACCTCATTAGAAATAAAAACCCAAAAGATTAGATAGACAAACAAACAAACACATAAATGTGGAGAGAAGGGCAGTGCGCGCAGGAGCAAATGTAAACAGCAGACAGACCTGAATCCTTATCTTTACAAGGTCGACCTGAGAACTTTGTTCAGGTTGTCTCGGTGACGGATAATGGAAGGAAGGGCAGGCAACTGGTCGACTTCATTTAAATAAACAAATAAAAATAAGATAAACTCTCAGGAATAGATAAATAATAACAAAAAAATTGTAAAGTGGAGAAAGCGAGAGCGCGCGAATGCACTCAAGCAAACACAAACAGCACAGCACGATGCGTATTTTTTAAAAAAATTGACAAAATAAATCAAAAATAAATCAAAAATAAAAATAAGTGGAAAAGGCCAGAGTGCGCGAGCACACAGGAGCAAAGACAAGCAGCGCAGCTTGATGCGTAGTAAAAAAAAATAATAAATAGACAACTGGTCGACCTCATTAGAAATAAAAACCCAAAAGATTGGATAGACAAACAAACAAACACATAAATGTGGAGAGAAGGGCAGTGCGCGCAGGAGCAAAGGTAAACAGCAGACAGACCTGAATCCTTATCTTTACAAGGTCGACCTCAGAACTTTGTTCAGTTTGTCTCGGTGACGGATAATGGAAGGAAGGGCAGGCAACTGGTCGACTTCATTTAAATAAACAAATAAAAAATAAGATAAACTCTCAGGAATAGATAAATAATAACAAAAAAATTGTAAAGTGGAGAAAGCGAGAGCGCGCGAATGCACTCAAGCAAACACAAACAGCACAGCACGATGCGTATTTTTTTTTTAATTGAGAAAATAAATCAAAAATAAATCAAAAAAAAATAAGTGGAAAAGGCGAGAGTGCGCGTGCACACAGGAGCAAAGACAAGCAGCGCAGCTTGATGCGTAGTAAAAAAAATAATAAATAGACAACTGGTCGACCTCATTAGAAATAAAAACCCAAAAGATTAGATAGACAAACAAACAAACACAAAAATGTAGAGAGAAGGGCAGTGCGCGCAGGAGCAAATGTAAACAGCAGACAGACCTGAATCCTTATCTTTACAAGGTCGAGCTCAGAACTTTGTTCAGGTTGTCTCGGTGACGGATAATGGAAGGAAGGGCAGGCAACTGGTCGACTTCATTTAAATAAACAAATAAAAATTAAGATAAACTCTCAGGAATAGATAAATAATAACAAAAAAATTGTAAAGTGCAGAAAGTGAGAGCGCGCGAATGCACTCAAGCAAACACAAACAGCACAGCACGATGCGTATTTTTTTAAAAAATTGACAAAATAAATAAAAAATAAATCAAAAATAAAAATAATTGGAAAAGGCGAGAGTGCGCGAGCACACAGGAGCAAAGAAAAGCAGCGCAGCTTGACGCGTAGTAAAAAAAAAATAATAAATAGACAACTGGTCGACCTCATTAGAAATAAAAACCCAAAAGATTAAGCGCAGCTTGATGCGTAGTAAAAAAAATAATAAATAGACAACTGGTCGACCTCATTAGAAATAAAAACCCAAAAGATTAAGCGCAGCTTGATGCGTAGTAAAAAAAATAATAAATAGACAACTGGTCGACCTCATTAGAAATAAAAACCCAAAAGATTAGATAGACAAACCAACAAACACATAAATGTGGAGAGAAGGGCAGTGCGGGCAGGAGCAAAGGAAAACAGCAGACAGAGCTGAATCCTTATCTTTACAAGGTCGACCTCAGAACTTTGTTCAGTTTTTCTCGGTGACGGATAATGGAAGGAAGGGCAGGCAACTGGTCGACTTCATTTAAATAAACAAATAAAAAATAATATAAACTCTCAGGAATAGATAAATAATAACAAAATAATTGTAAAGTGGAGAAAGCGAGAGCGCGCGAATGCACTCAAGCAAACACAAACAGCACAGCAGGATGCGTATTTTTTTTTAAAAATTGACAAAATAAATCAAAAATAAATCAAAAATAAAAATAAGTGGAAAAGGTGAAGTGCGCGAGCACACAGGAGCAAAGACAAGCAGCGCAGCTTGATGCGTAGTAAAAAAAATAATAAATAGACAACTGGTCGACCTCATTAGAAATAAAAACCCAAAAGATTAGATAGACAAACAAACAAACACATAAATGTGGAGAGAAGGGCAGTGCGCGCAGGAGCAAAGGTAAACAGCAGACAGACCTGAATCCTTATCTTTACAAGGTCGACCTCAGAACTTTGTTCAGGTTGTCTCGGTGACGGATAATGGAAGGAAGGGCAGGCAACTGGTCGACTTCATTTAAATAAACAAATAAAAAATAAGATAAACTCTCAGGAATAGATAAATAATAACAAAAAAATTGTAAAGTGGAGAAAGCGAGAGCGCGCGAATGCACTCAAGCAAACACAAACAGCACAGCACGATGCGTATTTTTTAAAAAAATTGACAAAATAAATCAAAAATAAATCAAAAATAAAAATAAGTGGAAAAGGCCAGAGTGCGCGAGCACACAGGAGCAAAGACAAGCAGCGCAGCTTGATGCGTAGTAAAAAAAAATAATAAATAGACAACTGGTCGACCTCATTAGAAATAAAATCCCAAAAGATTGGATAGACAAACAAACAAACACATAAATGTGGAGAGAAGGGCAGTGCGCGCAGGAGCAAAGGTAAACAGCAGACAGACCTGAATCCTTATCTTTACAAGGTCGACCTCAGAACTTTGTTCAGTTTGTCTCGGTGACGGATAATGGAAGGAAGGGCAGGCAACTGGTCGACTTCATTTAAATAAACAAATAAAAAATAAGATAAACTCTCAGGAATAGATAAATAATAACAAAAAAATTGTAAAGTGCACAAAGCGAGAGCGCGCGAAAGCACTCAAGCAAACACAAACAGCACAGCACGATGCGTATTTTTTTTTTAATTGAGAAAATAAATCAAAAATAAATCAAAAAAAAATAAGTGGAAAAGGCGAGAGTGCGCGTGCACACAGGAGCAAAGACAAGCAGCGCAGCTTGATGCGTAGTAAAAAAAATAATAAATAGACAACTGGTCGACCTCATTAGAAATAAAAACCCAAAAGATTAGATAGACAAACAAACAAACACATAAATGTGGAGAGAAGGGCAGTGCGCGCAGGAGCAAATGTAAACAGCAGACAGACCTGAATCCTTATCTTTACAAGGTCGACCTCAGAACTTTGTTAAGGTTTTCTCGGTGACGGATAATGGAAGGAAGGGCAGGCAACTGGTCGACTTCATTTAAATAAACAAATAAAAAATAAGATAAACTCTCAGGAATAGATAAATAATAACAAAAAAATTGTAAAGTGGAGAAAGCGAGAGCGCGCGAATGCACTCAAGCAAACACAAACAGCACAGCACGATGCGTATTTTTTAAAAAAATTGACAAAATAAATCAAAAATAAATCAAAAATAAAAATAAGTGGAAAAGGCGAGAGTGCGCGAGCACACAGGAGCAAAGACAAGCAGCGCAGCTTGATGCGTAGTAAAAAAAAATAATAAATAGACAACTGGTCGACCTCATTAGAAATAAAAACCCAAAAGATTGGATAGACAAACAAACAAACACATAAATGTGGAGAGAAGGGCAGTGCGCGCAGGAGCAAAGGTAAACAGCAGACAGACCTGAATCCTTATCTTTACAAGGTCGACCTCAGAACTTTGTTCAGTTTGTCTCGGTGACGGATAATGGAAGGAAGGGCAGGCAACTGGTCGACTTGATTTAAATAAACAAATAAAAAATAAGATAAACTCTCAGGAATAGATAAATAATAACAAAAAAATTGTAAAGTGCACAAAGCGAGAGCGCGCGAAAGCACTCAAGCAAACACAAACAGCACAGCACGATGCGTATTTTTTTTTTAATTGAGAAAATAAATCAAAAATAAATCAAAAAAAAATAAGTGGAAATGGCGAGAGTGCGCGTGCACACAGGAGCAAAGACAAGCAGCGCAGCTTGATGCGTAGTAAAAAAAATAATAAATAGACAACTGGTCGACCTCATTAGAAAGAAAAACCCAAAAGATTAGATAGACAAACAAACAAACACATAAATGTGGAGAGAAGGGCAGTGCGCGCAGGAGCAAATGTAAACAGCAGACAGACCTGAATCCTTATCTTTACAAGGTCGACCTCAGAACTTTGTTAAGGTTCTCTCGGTGACGGATAATGGAAGGAAGGGCAGGCAACTGGTCGACTTCATTTAAATAAACAAATAAAAAATAAGATAAACTCTCAGGAATCGATAAATAATAACAAAAAAATTGTAAAGTGGAGAAAGCGAGAGCGCGCGAATGCACTCAAGCAAACACAAACAGCACAGCACGATGCGTATTTTTTAAAAAAATTGACAAAATAAATCAAAAATAAATCAAAAATAAAAATAAGTGGAAAAGGCCAGAGTGCACGAGCACACAGGAGCAAAGACAAGCAGCGCAGCTTGATGCGTAGTAAAAAAAAATAATAAATAGACAACTGGTCGACCTCATTAGAAATAAAAACCCAAAAGATTGGATAGACAAACAAACAAACACATAAATGTGGAGAGAAGGGCAGTGCGCGCAGGAGCAAAGGTAAACAGCAGACAGACCTGAATCCTTATCTTTACAAGGTCGACCTCAGAACTTTGTTCAGTTTGTCTCGGTGACGGATAATGGAAGGAAGGGCAGGCAACTGGTCGACTTCATTTAAATAAACAAATAAAAAATAAGATAAACTCTCAGGAATAGATAAATAATAACAAAAAATTGTAAAGTGCACAAAGCGAGAGCGCGCGAAAGCACTCAAGCAAACACAAACAGCACAGCACGATGCGTATTTTTTTTTAATTGAGAAAATAAATCAAAAATAAATCAAAAATAAAAATAAGTGGAAAAGGCGAGAGTGCGCGTGCACACAGGAGCAAAGACAAGCAGCGCAGCTTGATGCGTAGTAAAAAAAATAATAAATAGACAACTGGTCGACCTCATTAGAAATAAAAACCCAAAAGATTAGATAGACAAACAAACAAACACATAAATGTGGAGAGAAGGGCAGGGCGCGCAGGAGCAAAGGGAACCAGTAGACAGACCTGAATCCTTATCTTTACAATGTCGACCTCAGAACTTTGTTCAGTTTGTCACGGTGACGGATAATGGAAGGAAGGGCAGGCAACTGGTCGACTTCATTTAAATAAACAAATAAAAAATAAGATAAACTCTCAGGAATAGATAAATAATAACAAAAAAATTGTAAAGTGGAGAAAGCGAGAGAGCGCGAATGCACTCAAGCAAACACAAAAAGCACAGCACGATGCGTATTTTTTTTAAATTGGCAAAATAAATCAAAAATAAATCAAAAATAAAAATAAGTGGAAAAGGCGAGAGTGCGCGAGCACACAGGAGCAAAGACAAGCAGCGCAGCTTGATGCGTAGTAAAAAAAAATAATAAATAGACAACTGGTCGACCTCATTAGAAATAAAAACCCAAAAGATTGGATAGACAAACAAACAAACACATAAATGTGGAGAGAAGGGCAGTGCGCGCAGGAGCAAAGGTAAACAGCAGACAGACCTGAATCCTTATCTTTACAAGGTCGACCTCAGAACTTTGTTCAGTTTGTCTCGGTGACGGATAATGGAAGGAAGGGCAGGCAACTGGTCGACTTCATTTAAATAAACAAATAAAAAATAAGATAAACTCTCAGGAATAGATAAATAATAACAAAAAAATTGTAAAGTGCACAAAGCGAGAGCGCGCGAAAGCACTCAAGCAAACACAAACAGCACAGCACGATGCGTATTTTTTTAAATTGAGAAAATAAATCAAAAATAAATCAAAAATAAAAATAAGTGGAAAAGGCGAGAGTGCGCGTGCACACAGGAGCAAAGACAACCAGCGCAGCTTGATGCGTAGTAAAAAAAATAATAAATAGACAACTGGTCGACCTCATTAGAAATAAAAACCCAAAAGATTAGATAGACAAACAAACAAACACATAAATGTGGAGAGAAGGGCAGTGCGCGCAGGAGCAAAGGTAAACAGCAGACAGACCTGAATCCTTATCTTTACAAGGTCGACCTCAGAACTTTGTTCAGTTTGTCTCGGTGACGGATAATGGAAGGAAGGGCAGGCAACTGGTCGACTTCATTTAAATAAACAAATAAAAAATAAGATAAACTCTCAGGAATAGATAAATAATATGCAAAAAATTGTAAAGTGGAGAAAGCGAGAGCGCACGAATGCACTCAAGCAAACACAAACGGCACAGCACGATGCGTATTTTTTTTATATTGACAAAATAAATCAAAAATAAATAAAAAATAACAATAAGTGGAAAAGGCGAGAGTGCGCGAGCACACAGGAGCAAAGACAAGCAGCGCAGCTTGATGCGTAGTAAAAAGAATAATAAATAGACAACTGGTCGACCTCATTAGAAATAAAAACCCAAAAGATTAGATAGACAAACAAACAAACACATAAATGTGGAGAGAAGGGCAGTGCACGCAGGAGCAAAGGTAAACAGCAGACAGACCTGAATCCTTATCTTTACAAGGTCGACCTCAGAACTTTGTTCAGTTTGTCTCGGTGACGGATAATGGAAGGATGGGCAGGCAACTGGTCGACTTCATTTAAATAAACAAATAAAAAATAAGATAAACTCTCAGGAATAGATAAATAATAACAAAAAAATTGTAAAGTGGAGAAAGCGAGAGCGCGCGAATGCACTCAAGCAAACACAAACAGCACACCACGATGCGTATTTTTTTTAAAATTGACAAAATAAATAAAAAATAAATCAAAAATAAAAATAAGTGGAAAAGGCGAGTGTGCGCGAGCACACAGGAGCAAAGACAAGCAGCGCAGCTTGATGCGTAGTCAATAAAATAATAAATAGACAACTGGTCGACCTCATTAGAAAAAAAACCCAAAAGATTAGATAGACAAACAAACAAACACATAAATGTGGAGAGAAGGGCAGTGCGCGCAGGAGCAAAGGTAAACAGCAGACAGACCTGAATCCTTATCTTTACAAGGTCGACCTCAGAACTTTGTTCAGGTTGTCTCGGTGACGGATAATGGAAGGAAGGGCCGGCAACTGGTCGACTTCATTTAAATAAACAAATAAAAATAAGATAAACTCTCAGGAATAGATAAATAATAACAAAAAAATTGTAAAGTGGAGAAAGCGAGAGCGCGAGAATGCACTCAAGCAAACACAAACAGCACAGCACGATGCGTATTTTTTTAAAAAAATTGACAAAATAAATCAAAAATAAATCAAAAATAAAAATAAGTGGAAAAGGCGAGAGTGCGCGAGCACACAGGAGCAAAGACAAGCAGCGCAGCTTGATGCGTAGTAAAAAAAAATAAGAAATAGACAACTGGTCGACCTCATTAGAAATAAAAACCCAAAAGATTGGATAGACAAACAAAAAAACACATAAATGTGGAGAGAAGGGCAGTGCGCGCAGGAGCAAAGGTAAACAGCAGACAGACCTGAATCCTTATCTTTACAAGGTCGACCACAGAACTTTGTTCAGTTTGTCTCGGTGACGGATAATGGAAGGAAGGGCAGGCAACTGGTCGACTTCATTTAAATAAACAAATAAAAAATAAGATAAACTCTCAGGAATAGATAAATAATAACAAAAAAATTGTAAAGTGCACAAAGCGAGAGCGTGCAAAAGCACTCAAGCAAACACAAACAGCACAGCACGATGCGTATTTTTTTTTAAATTGAGAAAATAAATCAAAAATAAATCAAAAAAAAATAAGTGGAAAAGGCGAGAGTGCGCGTGCACACAGGAGCAAAGACAAGCAGCGCAGCTTGATGCGTAGTAAAAAAAATAATAAATAGACAACTGGTCGACCTCATTAGAAATAAAAACCCAAAAGATTAGATAGACAAACAAACAAACACATAAATGTGGAGAGAAGGGCAGTGCGCGCAGGAGCAAATGTAAACAGCAGACAGACCTGAATCCTTATCTTTACAAGGTCGACCTGAGAACTTTGTTCAGGTTGTCTCGGTGACGGATAATGGAAGGAAGGGCAGGCAACTGGTCGACTTCATTTAAATAAACAAATAAAAATAAGATAAACTCTCAGGAATAGATAAATAATAACAAAAAAATTGTAAAGTGGAGAAAGCGAGAGCGCGCGAATGCACTCAAGCAAACACAAACAGCACAGCACGATGCGTATTTTTTAAAAAAATTGACAAAATAAATCAAAAATAAATCAAAAATAAAAATAAGTGGAAAAGGCCAGAGTGCGCGAGCACACAGGAGCAAAGACAAGCAGCGCAGCTTGATGCGTAGTAAAAAAAAATAATAAATAGACAACTGGTCGACCTCATTAGAAATAAAAACCCAAAAGATTGGATAGACAAACAAACAAACACATAAATGTGGAGAGAAGGGCAGTGCGCGCAGGAGCAAAGGTAAACAGCAGACAGACCTGAATCCTTATCTTTACAAGGTCGACCTCAGAACTTTGTTCAGTTTGTCTCGGTGACGGATAATGGAAGGAAGGGCAGGCAACTGGTCGACTTCATTTAAATAAACAAATAAAAAATAAGATAAACTCTCAGGAATAGATAAATAATAACAAAAAAATTGTAAAGTGGAGAAAGCGAGAGCGCGCGAATGCACTCAAGCAAACACAAACAGCACAGCACGATGCGTATTTTTTTTTTAATTGAGAAAATAAATCAAAAATAAATCAAAAAAAAATAAGTGGAAAAGGCGAGAGTGCGCGTGCACACAGGAGCAAAGACAAGCAGCGCAGCTTGATGCGTAGTAAAAAAAATAATAAATAGACAACTGGTCGACCTCATTAGAAATAAAAACCCAAAAGATTAGATAGACAAACAAACAAACACAAAAATGTAGAGAGAAGGGCAGTGCGCGCAGGAGCAAATGTAAACAGCAGACAGACCTGAATCCTTATCTTTACAAGGTCGAGCTCAGAACTTTGTTCAGGTTGTCTCGGTGACGGATAATGGAAGGAAGGGCAGGCAACTGGTCGACTTCATTTAAATAAACAAATAAAAATTAAGATAAACTCTCAGGAATAGATAAATAATAACAAAAAAATTGTAAAGTGCAGAAAGTGAGAGCGCGCGAATGCACTCAAGCAAACACAAACAGCACAGCACGATGCGTATTTTTTTAAAAAATTGACAAAATAAATAAAAAATAAATCAAAAATAAAAATAATTGGAAAAGGCGAGAGTGCGCGAGCACACAGGAGCAAAGAAAAGCAGCGCAGCTTGACGCGTAGTAAAAAAAAAATAATAAATAGACAACTGGTCGACCTCATTAGAAATAAAAACCCAAAAGATTAAGCGCAGCTTGATGCGTAGTAAAAAAAATAATAAATAGACAACTGGTCGACCTCATTAGAAATAAAAACCCAAAAGATTAAGCGCAGCTTGATGCGTAGTAAAAAAAATAATAAATAGACAACTGGTCGACCTCATTAGAGATAAAAACCCAAAAGATTAGATAGACAAACCAACAAACACATAAATGTGGAGAGAAGGGCAGTGCGGGCAGGAGCAAAGGAAAACAGCAGACAGACCTGAATCCTTATCTTTACAAGGTCGACCTCAGAACTTTGTTCAGTTTTTCTCGGTGACGGATAATGGAAGGAAGGGCAGGCAACTGGTCGACTTCATTTAAATAAACAAATAAAAAATAATATAAACTCTCAGGAATAGATAAATAATAACAAAATAATTGTAAAGTGGAGAAAGCGAGAGCGCGCGAATGCACTCAAGCAAACACAAACAGCACAGCAGGATGCGTATTTTTTTTTAAAAATTGACAAAATAAATCAAAAATAAATCAAAAATAAAAATAAGTGGAAAAGGCGAAGTGCGCGAGCACACAGGAGCAAAGACAAGCAGCGCAGCTTGATGCGTAGTAAAAAAAATAATAAATAGACAACTGGTCGACCTCATTAGAAATAAAAACCCAAAAGATTAGATAGACAAACAAACAAACACATAAATGTGGAGAGAAGGGCAGTGCGCGCAGGAGCAAATGTAAACAGCAGACAGACCTGAATCCTTATCTTTACAAGGTCGACCTCAGAACTTTGTTCAGGTTGTCTCGGTGACGGATAATGGAAGGAAGGGCAGGCAACTGGTCGACTTCATTTAAATAAACAAATAAAAAATAAGATAAACTCTCAGGAATCGATAAATAATAACAAAAAAATTGTAAAGTGGAGAAAGCGAGAGCGCGCGAATGCACTCAAGCAAACACAAACAGCACAGCACGATGCGTATTTTTTAAAAAAATTGACAAAATAAATCAAAAATAAATCAAAAATAAAAATAAGTGGAAAAGGCCAGAGTGCGCGAGCACACAGGAGCAAAGACAAGCAGCGCAGCTTGATGCGTAGTAAAAAAAAATAATAAATAGACAACTGGTCGACCTCATTAGAAATAAAATCCCAAAAGATTGGATAGACAAACAAACAAACACATAAATGTGGAGAGAAGGGCAGTGCGCGCAGGAGCAAAGGTAAACAGCAGACAGACCTGAATCCTTATCTTTACAAGGTCGACCTCAGAACTTTGTTCAGTTTGTCTCGGTGACGGATAATGGAAGGAAGGGCAGGCAACTGGTCGACTTCATTTAAATAAACAAATAAAAAATAAGATAAACTCTCAGGAATAGATAAATAATAACAAAAAAATTGTAAAGTGCACAAAGCGAGAGCGCGCGAAAGCACTCAAGCAAACACAAACAGCACAGCACGATGCGTATTTTTTTTTTAATTGAGAAAATAAATCAAAAATAAATCAAAAAAAAATAAGTGGAAAAGGCGAGAGTGCGCGTGCACACAGGAGCAAAGACAAGCAGCGCAGCTTGATGCGTAGTAAAAAAAATAATAAATAGACAACTGGTCGACCTCATTAGAAATAAAAACCCAAAAGATTAGATAGACAAACAAACAAACACATAAATGTGGAGAGAAGGGCAGTGCGCGCAGGAGCAAATGTAAACAGCAGACAGACCTGAATCCTTATCTTTACAAGGTCGACCTCAGAACTTTGTTAAGGTTTTCTCGGTGACGGATAATGGAAGGAAGGGCAGGCAACTGGTCGACTTCATTTAAATAAACAAATAAAAAATAAGATAAACTCTCAGGAATAGATAAATAATAACAAAAAAATTGTAAAGTGGAGAAAGCGAGAGCGCGCGAATGCACTCAAGCAAACACAAACAGCACAGCACGATGCGTATTTTTTAAAAAAATTGACAAAATAAATCAAAAATAAATCAAAAATAAAAATAAGTGGAAAAGGCGAGAGTGCGCGAGCACACAGGAGCAAAGACAAGCAGCGCAGCTTGATGCGTAGTAAAAAAAAATAATAAATAGACAACTGGTCGACCTCATTAGAAATAAAAACCCAAAAGATTGGATAGACAAACAAACAAACACATAAATGTGGAGAGAAGGGCAGTGCGCGCAGGAGCAAAGGTAAACAGCAGACAGACCTGAATCCTTATCTTTACAAGGTCGACCTCAGAACTTTGTTCAGTTTGTCTCGGTGACGGATAATGGAAGGAAGGGCAGGCAACTGGTCGACTTGATTTAAATAAACAAATAAAAAATAAGATAAACTCTCAGGAATAGATAAATAATAACAAAAAAATTGTAAAGTGCACAGAGCGAGAGCGCGCGAAAGCACTCAAGCAAACACAAACAGCACAGCACGATGCGTATTTTTTTTTTAATTGAGAAAATAAATCAAAAATAAATCAAAAAAAAATAAGTGGAAATGGCGAGAGTGCGCGTGCACACAGGAGCAAAGACAAGCAGCGCAGCTTGATGCGTAGTAAAAAAAATAATAAATAGACAACTGGTCGACCTCATTAGAAAGAAAAACCCAAAAGATTAGATAGACAAACAAACAAACACATAAATGTGGAGAGAAGGGCAGTGCGCGCAGGAGCAAATGTAAACAGCAGACAGACCTGAATCCTTATCTTTACAAGGTCGACCTCAGAACTTTGTTAAGGTTCTCTCGGTGACGGATAATGGAAGGAAGGGCAGGCAACTGGTCGACTTCATTTAAATAAACAAATAAAAAATAAGATAAACTCTCAGGAATCGATAAATAATAACAAAAAAATTGTAAAGTGGAGAAAGCGAGAGCGCGCGAATGCACTCAAGCAAACACAAACAGCACAGCACGATGCGTATTTTTTAAAAAAATTGACAAAATAAATCAAAAATAAATCAAAAATAAAAATAAGTGGAAAAGGCCAGAGTGCACGAGCACACAGGAGCAAAGACAAGCAGCGCAGCTTGATGCGTAGTAAAAAAAAATAATAAATAGACAACTGGTCGACCTCATTAGAAATAAAAACCCAAAAGATTGGATAGACAAACAAACAAACACATAAATGTGGAGAGAAGGGCAGTGCGCGCAGGAGCAAAGGTAAACAGCAGACAGACCTGAATCCTTATCTTTACAAGGTCGACCTCAGAACTTTGTTCAGTTTGTCTCGGTGACGGATAATGGAAGGAAGGGCAGGCAACTGGTCGACTTCATTTAAATAAACAAATAAAAAATAAGATAAACTCTCAGGAATAGATAAATAATAACAAAAAATTGTAAAGTGCACAAAGCGAGAGCGCGCGAAAGCACTCAAGCAAACACAAACAGCACAGCACGATGCGTATTTTTTTTTAATTGAGAAAATAAATCAAAAATAAATCAAAAATAAAAATAAGTGGAAAAGGCGAGAGTGCGCGTGCACACAGGAGCAAAGACAAGCAGCGCAGCTTGATGCGTAGTAAAAAAAATAATAAATAGACAACTGGTCGACCTCATTAGAAATAAAAACCCAAAAGATTAGATAGACAAACAAACAAACACATAAATGTGGAGAGAAGGGCAGGGCGCGCAGGAGCAAAGGGAACCAGTAGACAGACCTGAATCCTTATCTTTACAATGTCGACCTCAGAACTTTGTTCAGTTTGTCACGGTGACGGATAATGGAAGGAAGGGCAGGCAACTGGTCGACTTCATTTAAATAAACAAATAAAAAATAAGATAAACTCTCAGGAATAGATAAATAATAACAAAAAAATTGTAAAGTGGAGAAAGCGAGAGAGCGCGAATGCACTCAAGCAAACACAAAAAGCACAGCACGATGCGTATTTTTTTTAAATTGGCAAAATAAATCAAAAATAAATCAAAAATAAAAATAAGTGGAAAAGGCGAGAGTGCGCGAGCACACAGGAGCAAAGACAAGCAGCGCAGCTTGATGCGTAGTAAAAAAAAATAATAAATAGACAACTGGTCGACCTCATTAGAAATAAAAACCCAAAAGATTGGATAGACAAACAAACAAACACATAAATGTGGAGAGAAGGGCAGTGCGCGCAGGAGCAAAGGTAAACAGCAGACAGACCTGAATCCTTATCTTTACAAGGTCGACCTCAGAACTTTGTTCAGTTTGTCTCGGTGACGGATAATGGAAGGAAGGGCAGGCAACTGGTCGACTTCATTTAAATAAACAAATAAAAAATAAGATAAACTCTCAGGAATAGATAAATAATAACAAAAAAATTGTAAAGTGCACAAAGCGAGAGCGCGCGAAAGCACTCAAGCAAACACAAACAGCACAGCACGATGCGTATTTTTTTAAATTGAGAAAATAAATCAAAAATAAATCAAAAATAAAAATAAGTGGAAAAGGCGAGAGTGCGCGTGCACACAGGAGCAAAGACAACCAGCGCAGCTTGATGCGTAGTAAAAAAAATAATAAATAGACAACTGGTCGACCTCATTAGAAATAAAAACCCAAAAGATTAGATAGACAAACAAACAAACACATAAATGTGGAGAGAAGGGCAGTGCGCGCAGGAGCAAAGGTAAACAGCAGACAGACCTGAATCCTTATCTTTACAAGGTCGACCTCAGAACTTTGTTCAGTTTGTCTCGGTGACGGATAATGGAAGGAAGGGCAGGCAACTGGTCGACTTCATTTAAATAAACAAATAAAAAATAAGATAAACTCTCAGGAATAGATAAATAATATGCAAAAAATTGTAAAGTGGAGAAAGCGAGAGCGCACGAATGCACTCAAGCAAACACAAACGGCACAGCACGATGCGTATTTTTTTTATATTGACAAAATAAATCAAAAATAAATAAAAAATAACAATAAGTGGAAAAGGCGAGAGTGCGCGAGCACACAGGAGCAAAGACAAGCAGCGCAGCTTGATGCGTAGTAAAAAGAATAATAAATAGACAACTGGTCGACCTCATTAGAAATAAAAACCCAAAAGATTAGATAGACAAACAAACAAACACATAAATGTGGAGAGAAGGGCAGTGCACGCAGGAGCAAAGGTAAACAGCAGACAGACCTGAATCCTTATCTTTACAAGGTCGACCTCAGAACTTTGTTCAGTTTGTCTCGGTGACGGATAATGGAAGGATGGGCAGGCAACTGGTCGACTTCATTTAAATAAACAAATAAAAAATAAGATAAACTCTCAGGAATAGATAAATAATAACAAAAAAATTGTAAAGTGGAGAAAGCGAGAGCGCGCGAATGCACTCAAGCAAACACAAACAGCACACCACGATGCGTATTTTTTTTAAAATTGACAAAATAAATAAAAAATAAATCAAAAATAAAAATAAGTGGAAAAGGCGAGTGTGCGCGAGCACACAGGAGCAAAGACAAGCAGCGCAGCTTGATGCGTAGTCAAGAAAATAATAAATAGACAACTGGTCGACCTCATTAGAAAAAAAACCCAAAAGATTAGATAGACAAACAAACAAACACATAAATGTGGAGAGAAGGGCAGTGCGCGCAGGAGCAAAGGTAAACAGCAGACAGACCTGAATCCTTATCTTTACAAGGTCGACCTCAGAACTTTGTTCAGGTTGTCTCGGTGACGGATAATGGAAGGAAGGGCCGGCAACTGGTCGACTTCATTTAAATAAACAAATAAAAAATAAGATAAACTCTCAGGAATAGATAAATAATAACAAAAAAATTGTAAAGTGGAGAAAGCGAGAGCGCGCGAATGCACTCAAGCAAACACAAACAGCACAGCACGATGCGTATTTTTTTAAAAAAATTGACAAAATAAATGAAAAATAAATCAAAAATAAAAATAAGTGGAAAAGGCGAGAGTGCGCGAGCACACAGGAGCAAAGACAAGCAGCGCAGCTTGATGCGTAGTAAAAAAAAATAATAAATAGACAACTGGTCGACCTCATTAGAAATAAAAACCCAAAAGATTGGATAGACAAACAAACAAACACATAAATATGGAGAGAAGGGCAGTGCGCGCAGGAGCAAAGGTAAACAGCAGACAGACCTGAATCCTTATCTTTACAAGGTCGACCACAGAACTTTGTTCAGTTTGTCTCGGTGACGGATAATGGAAGGAAGGGCAGGCAACTGGTCGACTTCATTTAAATAAACAAATAAAAAATAAGATAAACTCTCAGGAATAGATAAATAATAACAAAAAATTGTAAAGTGCACAAAGCGAGAGCGTGCGAAAGCACTCAAGCAAACACAAACAGCATAGCACGATGCGTATTTTTTTTAAATTGAGAAAATAAATCAAAAATAAATCAAAAATAAATCAAAAATAAAAATAAGTGGAAAAGGCGAGAGTGCGCGTGCACACAGGAGCAAAGACAACCAGCGCAGCTTGATGCGTAGTAAAAAAAATAATAAATAGACAACTGGTCGACCTCATTAGAAATAAAAACCCAAAAGATTAGATAGACAAACAAACAAACACCTAAATGTGGAGAGAAGGGCAGTGCGCGCAGGAGCAAAGGTAAACAGCAGACAGACCTGAATCCTTTTCTTTACAAGGTCGACCTCAGAACTTTGTTCAGTTTGTCTCGGTGACGGATAATGGAAAGAAGGGCAGGCAACTGGTCGACTTCATTTAAATAAACAAATAAAAATAAGATAAACTCTCAGGAATAGATAAATAATAACAAAAAAATTGTAAAGTGGAGAAAGCGAGAGAGCGCGAATGCACTCAAGCAAACACAAAAAGCACAGCACGATGCGTATTTTTTTTAAATTGGCAAAATAAATCAAAAATAAATCAAAAATAAAAATAAGTGGAAAAGGCGAGAGTGCGCGAGCACACAGGAGCAAAGTCAAGCAGCGCAGCTTGATGCGTAGTAAAAAAAAATGATAAATAGACAACTGGTCGACCTCATTAGAAATAAAAACCCAAAAGATTGGATAGACAAACAAACAAACACATAAATGTGGAGAGAAGGGCAGTGCGCGCAGGAGCAAAGGTAAACAGCAGACAGACCTGAATCCTTATCTTTACAAGGTCGACCTCAGAAATTTGTTCAGTTTGTCTCGGTGACGGATAATGGAAGGAAGGGCAGGCAACTGGTCGACTTCATTTAAATAAACAAATAAAAAATAAGATAAACTCTCAGGAATAGATAAATAATAACAAAAAAATTGTAAAGTGCACAAAGCGAGAGCGCGCGAAAGCACTCAAGCAAACACAAACAGCACAGCACGATGCGTATTTTTTTAAATTGAGAAAATAAATCAAAAATAAATCAAAAATAAAAATAAGTGGAAAAGGCGAGAGTGCGCGTGCACACAGGAGCAAAGACAACCAGCGCAGCTTGATGCGTAGTAAAAAAAATAATAAATAGACAACTGGTCGACCTCATTAGAAATAAAAACCCAAAAGATTAGATAGACAAACAAACAAACACATAAATGTGGAGAGAAGGGCAGTGCGCGCAGGAGCAAAGGTAAACAGCAGACAGACCTGAATCCTTATCTTTACAAGGTCGACCTCAGAACTTTGTTCAGTTTGTCTCGGTGACGGATAATGGAAGGAAGGGCAGGCAACTGGTCGACTTCATTTAAATAAACAAATAAAAAATAAGATAAACTCTCAGGAATAGATAAATAATATGCAAAAAATTGTAAAGTGGAGAAAGCGAGAGCGCACGAATGCACTCAAGCAAACACAAACGGCACAGCACGATGCGTATTTTTTTTATATTGACAAAATAAATAAAAAATAAATAAAAAATAACAATAAGTGGAAAAGGCGAGAGTGCGCGAGCACACAGGAGCAAAGACAAGCAGCGCAGCTTGATGCGTAGTAAAAAGAATAATAAATAGACAACTGGTCGACCTCATTATAAATAAAAACCCAAAAGATTAGATAGACAAACAAACAAACACATAAATGTGGAGAGAAGGGCAGTGCGCGCAGGAGCGAAGGTAAACAGCAGACAGACCTGAATCCTTATCTTTACAAGGTCGACCTCAGAACTTTGTTCAGTTTGTCTCGGTGACGAATAATGGAAGGAAGGGCAGGCAACTGGTCGACTTCATTTAAATAAACAAATAAAAATTAAGATAAACTCTCAGGAATAGATAAATAATAACAAAAAAATTGTAAAGTGGAGAAAGCGAGAGAGCGCGAATGCACTCAAGCAAACACAAACAGCACAGCACGATGCGTATTTTTTTAAAAAATTGAAAAAATAAATCAAAAATAAATCAAAAATAAAAATAAGTGGAAAAGGCGAGAGTGCGCGAGCACACAGGAGCAAAGACAAGCAGCGAAGCTTGATGCGTAGTAAAGAAAATAATAAATAGACAACTGGTCGACCTCATTAGAAAAAAAACCCAAAAGATTAGATAGACAAACAAACAAACACATAAATGTGGAGAGAAGGGCAGTGCGCGCAGGAGCAAAGGTAAACAGCAGACAGACCTGAATCCTTATCTTTACAAGGTCGACCTCAGAACTTTGTTCAGGTTGTCTCGGTGACGGATAATGGAAGGAAGGGCAGGCAACTGGTCGACTTCATTTAAATAAACAAATAAAAAATAAGATAAACTCTCAGGAATAGATAAATAATAACAAAAAAATTGTAAAGTGGAGAAAGCGAGAGCGCGCGAATGCACTCAAGCAAACACAAACAGCACAGCACGATGCGTATTTTTTTAAAAAAATTGACAAAATAAATCAAAAATAAATCAAAAATAAAAATAAGTGGAAAAGGCGAGAGTGCGCGAGCACACAGGAGCAAAGACAAGCAGCGCAGCTTGATGCGTAGTAAAAAAAAATAACAAATAGACAACTGGTCGACCTCATTAGAAATAAAAACCCAAAAGATTGGATAGACAAACAAACAAACACATAAATGTGGAGAGAAGGGCAGTGCGCGCAGGAGCAAAGGTAAACAGCAGACAGACCTGAATCCTTATCTTTACAAGGTCGACCTCAGAACTTTGTTCAGTTTGTCTCGGTGACGGATAATGGAAGGAAGGGCAGGCAACTGGTCGACTTCATTTAAATAAACAAATAAAAAATAAGATATACTCTCAGGAATAGATAAATAATAACAAAAAAATTGTAAAGTGCACAAAGCGAGAGCGCGCGAAAGCACTCAAGCAAACACAAACAGCACAGCACGATGCGTATTTTTTTTTAAATTGAGAAAATAAAACAAAAATAAATCAAAAATAAAAATAAGTGGAAAAGGCGAGAGTGCGCGTGCACACAGGAGCAAAGACAACCAGCGCAGCTTGATGCGTAGTAAAAAAAAAAATAAATAGACAACTGGTCGACCTCATTAGAAATAAAAACCCAAAAGATTAGATAGACAAACAAACAAACACATAAATGTGGAGAGAAGGGCAGTGCGCGCAGGAGCAAAGGTAAACAGCAGACAGACCTGAATCCTTATCTTTACAAGGTCGACCTCAGAACTTTGTTCAGTTTGTCTCGGTGACGGATAATGGAAGGAAGGGCAGGCAACAGGTCGACTTCATTTAAATAAACAAATAAAAAATAAGATAAACTCTCAGGAATAGATAAATAATATCCAAAAAATTGTAAAGTTGAGAAATCGAGAGCGCACGAATGCACTCAAGCAAACACAAACGGCACAGCACGATGCGTATTTTTTTTATATTGACAAAATAAATCAAAAATAAATAAAAAATAACAATAAGTGGAAAAGGCGAGAGTGCGCGAGCACACAGGAGCAAAGACAAGCAGCGCAGCTTGATGCGTAGTAAAAAGAATAATAAATAGACAACTGGTCGACCTCATTAGAAATAAAAACCCAAAAGATTAGATAGACAAACAAACAAACACATAAATGTGGAGAGAAGGGCAGTGCGCGCAGGAGCAAAGGTAAACAGCAGACAGACCTGAATCCTTATCTTTACAAGGTCGACCTCAGAACTTTGTTCAGTTTGTCTCGGTGACGGATAATGGAAGGAAGGGCAGGCAACTGGTCGACTTCATTTAAATAAACAAATAAAAATTAAGATAAACTCTCAGGAATAGATAAATAATAAAAAAAATTGTAAAGTGAAGAAAGCGAGAGAGCGCGAATGCACTCAAGCAAACACAAACAGCACAGCACGATGCGTATTTTTTTTAAAATTGACAAAATAAATCAAAAATAAATCAAAAATAAAAATAAGTGTAAAAGGCGAGAGTGCGCGAGCACACAGGAGCAAAGACAAGCAGCGCAGCTTGATGCGTAGTAAAAAAAAATAATAAATAGACAACTGGTCGACCTCATTAGAAATAAAAACCCAAAAGATTAGATAGACTAACAAACAAACACATAAATGTGGAGAGAAGGGGAGTGCGCAGGAGCAAAGGTAAACAGCAGACAGACCTGAATCCTTATCTTTACAAGGTCGACCTCAGAACTTTGTTCAGTTTGTCTCGGTGACGGATAATGGAAGGAAGGGCAGGCAACTGGTCGACTTCATTTAAATAAACAAATAAAAATAAGATAAACTCTCAGGAATAGATAAATAATAACAAAAAAATTGTAAAGTGGAGAAAGCGAGAGAGCGCGAATGCACTCAAGCAAACACAAAAAGCACAGCACGATGCGTATTTTTTTTAAATTGGCAAAATAAATCAAAAATAAATCAAAAATAAAAATAAGTGGAAAAGGCGAGAGTGCGCGAGCACACAGGAGCAAAGACAAGCAGCGCAGCTTGATGCGTAGTAAAAAAAAATAATAAATAGACAACTGGTCGACCTCATTAGAAATAAAAACCCAAAAGATTAGATAGACAAACAAACACATAAATGTGGAGAGAAGGGCAGTGCGCGCAGGAGCAAAGGTAAACAGCAGACAGACCTGAATCCTTATCTTTACAAGGTCGACCTCAGAACTTTGGTCAGTTTGTCTCAGTGACGGATAATGGAAGGAAGGGCAGGCAACTGGTCGACTTCATTTAAATAAACAAATAAAAAATAAGATAAACTCTCAGGAATAGATAAATAATAACATAAAAATTGTAAAGTGGAGAAAGCGAGAGAGCGCGAATGCACTCAAGCAAACACAAAAAGCACAGCACGATGCGTATTTTTTTTAAATTGGCAAAATAAATCAAAAATAAATCAAAAATAAAAATAAGTGGAAAAGGCGAGAGTGCGCGAGCACACAGGAGCAAAGACAAGCAGCGCAGCTTGATGCGTAGTAAAAAAAAATGATAAATAGACAACTGGTCGACCTCATTAGAAATAAAAACCCAAAAGATTGGATAGACAAACAAACAAACACATAAATGTGGAGAGAAGGGCAGTGCACGCAGGAGCAAAGGGAAACAGCAGACAGACCTGAATCCTTATCTTTACAAGGTCGACCTCAGAAATTTGTTCAGTTTGTCTCGGTGACGGATAATGGAAGGAAGGGCAGGCAACTGGTCGACTTCATTTAAATAAACAAATAAAAAATAAGATAAACTCTCAGGAATAGATAAATAATAACAAAAAAAATTGTAAAGTGCACAAAGCGAGACCGCGCGAAAGCACTCAAGCAAACACAAACAGCACAGCACGATGCGTATTTTTTTTAAATTGAGAAAATAAATCAAAAATAAATCAAAAATAAAAATAAGTGGAAAAGGCGAGAGTGCGCGTGCACACAGGAGCAAAGACAACCAGCGCAGCTTGATGCGTAGTAAAAAAAATAATAAATAGACAACTGGTCGACCTCATTAGAAATAAAAACCCAAAAGATTAGATAGACAAACAAACAAACACATAAATGTGGAGAGAAGGGCAGTGCGCGCAGGAGCAAAGGTAAACAGCAGACAGACCTGAATCCTTATCTTTACAAGGTCGACCTCAGAACTTTGTTCAGTTTGTCTCGGTGACAGATAATGGAAGGAAGGGCAGGCAACTGGTCGACTTCATTTAAATAAACAAATAAAAAATAAGATAAACTCTCAGGAATAGATAAATAATATGCAAAAATTGTAAAGTGGAGAAAGCGAGAGCGCACGAATGCACTCAAGCAAACACAAACGGCACAGCACGATGCGTATTTTTTTTATATTGACAAAATAAATCAAAAATAAATAAAAAATAAAAATAAGTGGAAAAGGCGAGAGTGCGCGAGCACACAGGAGCAAAGACAAGCAGCGGAGCTTGATGCGTAGTAAAAAAAAATGATAAATAGACAACTGGTCGACCTCATTAGAAATAAAAACCCAAAAGATTGGATAGACAAACAAACAAACACATAAATGTGGAGAGAAGGGCAGTGCGCGCAGGAGCAAAGGTAAACAGCAGACAGACCTGAATCCTTATCTTTACAAGGTCGACCTCAGAACTTTGTTCAGTTTGTCTCGGTGACGGATAATGGAAGGAAGGGCAGGCAACTGGTCGACTACATTTAAATAAACAAATAAAACATAAGATAAACTCTCAGGAATAGATAAATAATAACAAAAAAATTGTAAAGTGGAGAAAGCGAGAGCGCGCGAATGCACTCAAGCAAACACAAACAGCACAGCACGATGCGTATTTTTTTAAAAAAATTGACAAAATAAATCAAAAATAAATCAAAACTAAAAATAAGTGGAAAAGGCGAGAGTGCGCGAGCACACAGGAGCAAAGACAAGCAGCGCAGCTTGATGCGTAGTAAAAAAAATAATAAATAGACAACTGGTCGACCTCATTAGAAATAAAAACCCAAAAGATTGGATAGACAAACAAACAAACACATAAATGTGGAGAGAAGGGCAGTGCGCGCAGGAGCAAAGGTAAACAGCAGACAGACCTGAATCCTTATCTTTACAAGGTCGACCTCAGAACTTTGTTCAGTTTGTCTCGGTGACGGATAATGGAAGGAAGGGCAGGCAACTGGTCGACTTCATTTAAATAAACAAATAAAAAATAAGATAAACTCTCAGGAATAGATAAATAATAACAAAAAAATTGTAAAGTGGAGAAAGCGAGAGCGCGCGAAAGCACTCAAGCAAACACAAACAGCACAGCACGATGCGTATTTTTTTTAAATTGACCAAATAAATCAAAAATAAATCAAAAATAAAATAAGTGGAAAAGGCGAGTGTGCGCGAGCACACAGGAGCAAAGACAAGCAGCGAAGCTTGATGCGTAGTCAAGAAAATAATAAATAGACAACTGGTCGACCTCATTAGAAAAAAAACCCAAAAGATTAGATAGACAAACAAACAAACACATAAATGTGGAGAGAAGGGCAGTGCGCGCAGGAGCAAAGGTAAACAGCAGACAGACCTGAATCCTTATCTTTACAAGGTCGACCTCAGAACTTTGTTCAGGTTGTCTCGGTGACGGATAATGGAAGGAAGGGAAGGCAACTGGTCGACTTCATTTAAATAAACAAATAAAAAATAAGATAAACTCTCAGGAATAGATAAATAATAACAAAAAAAATTGTAAAGTGGAGAAAGCGAGAGCGCGCGAATGCACTCAAGCAAACACAAACAGCACAGCACGATGCGTATTTTTTTAAAAAATTGACAAAATAAATCAAAAATAAATCAAAAATAAAAATAAGTGGAAAAGGCGAGAGTGCGCGAGCACACAGGAGCAAAGACAAGCAGCGCAGCTTGATGCGTAGTAAAAAAAAATAATAAATAGACAACTGGTCGACCTCATTAGAAATAAAAACCCAAAAGATTAGATAGACAAATAAACAAACACATAAATGTGGAGAGAAGGGCAGTGCGGGCAGGAGCAAAGGTAAACAGCAGACAGACCTGAATCCTTATCTTTACAAGGTCGATCTCAGAACTTTGTTCAGTTTGTCTCGGTGACGGATAATGGAAGGAAGGGCAGGCAACTGGTCGACTTCATTTAAATAAACAAAAAAAAATAAGATAAACTCTCAGGAATAGATAAATAATAACAAAAAAATTGTAAAGTGGAGAAAGCGAGAGCGCGCGAATGCACTCAAGCAAACACAAACAGCACAGCACGATGCGTATTTTTTTTAAATTGGCAATATAAATCAAAAATAAATCAAAAATAAAAATAAGTGGAAAAGGCGAGAGTGCGCGAGCACACAGGAGCAAAGACAAGCAGCGCAGCTTGATGCGTAGTAAAAAAAATAATAAATAGACAACTGGTCGACCTCATTAGAAATAAAAACCCAAAAGATTAGATAGACAAACAAACAAACATATAAATGTGGAGAGAAGGGCAGTGCGCGCAGGAGCAAAGGTAAACAGCAGACAGACCTGAATCCTTATCTTTACAAGGTCGACCTCAGAACTTTGTTCAGTTTGTCTCGGTGACGGATAATGGAAGGAAGGGCAGGCAACTGGTCGACTTCATTTAAATAAACAAATAAAAATAAGATAAACTCTCAGGAATAGATAAATAATAACAAAAAAATTGTAAAGTGGAGAAAGCGAGAGCGCGCGAATGCACTCAAGCAAACACAAACAGCACAGCACGATGCGTATTTTTTTTAAATTGACAAAATAAATCAAAAATAAATCAAAAATAAAAATAAGTGGAAAAGGCGAGTGTGCGCGAGCACACAGGAGCAAAGACAAGCAGCGAAGCTTGATGCGTAGTAAAGAAAATAATAAATAGACAACTGGTCGACCTCATTAGAAAAAAAACCCAAAAGATTAGATAGACAAACAAACAAACACATAAATGTGGAGAGAAGGGCAGTGCGCGCAGGAGCAAAGGTAAACAGCAGACAGACCTGAATCCTTATCTTTACAAGGTCGACCTCAGAACTTTGTTCAGTTTGTCTCGGTGACGGATAATGGAAGGAAGGGCAGGCAACTGGTCGACTTCATTTAAATAAACAAATAAAAAATAAGATAAACTCTCAGGAATAGATAAATAATAACAAAAAAATTGTAAAGTGGAGAAAGCGAGAGCGCGCGAATGCACTCAAGCAAACACAAACAGCACAGCACGATGCGTATTTTTTTAAAAAAATTGACAAAATAAATCCAAAATAAATCAAAAATAAAAATAAGTGGAAAAGGCGAGAGTGCGCGAGCACACAGGAGCAAAGACAAGCAGCGCAGCTTGATGCGTAGTAAAAAAAAATAATAAATAGACAACTGGTCGACCTCATTAGAAATATAAACCCAAAAGATTACATAGACAAACAAACAAACACATAAATGTGGAGAGAAGGGCAGGGCGCGCAGGAGCAAAGGGTACCAGTAGACAGACCTGAATCCTTATCTTTACAATGTCGACCTCAGAACTTTGTTCAGTTTGTCTCGGTGAAGTATAATGGATGGAAGGGCAGGCAACTGGTCGACTTCATTT
>NW_025958856.1:0-42444 GCF_023159225.1 Perognathus longimembris pacificus | reverse complement strand
ATGCACTCAAGCAAACACAAACAGCACAGCACAAGGCGTATTTTTTTTTTAAATTGACAAAATAAATCAAAAATAAATCAAAAATAAAAATAAGTGGAAAAGGCGAGAGTGCGCGAGCACACAGGAGCAAAGACAAGCAGCGCAGCTTGATGCGTAGTAAAAAAAATAATAAATAGACAACTGGTCGACCTCATTAGAAATAAAAACCCAAAAGATTAGAGAGACAAACAAACAAAAACATAAATGTGGAGAGAAGGGCAGTGAGCGCAGGAGCAAAGGTAAACAGCAGACAGACCTGAATCCTTATGTTTCCAAGGTCGACCTCAGAACTTTGTTCAGTTTGTCTCGGTGACGGATAATGGAAGGAAGGGCAGGTAACTGGTCGACTTCATTTAAATAAACAAAAAAAAATAAGATAAACTCTCAGGAATAGATAAATAATAACAAAAAAATTGTAAAGTGGAGAAAGCGAGAGCGCGCGAATGCACTCAATCAAACACAAACAGCACAGCACGATGCGTATTTTTTTTTAATTGACAAAATAAATCAAAAAATAAATCAAAAATAAAAATAAGTGGAAAAGGCGAGATTGCGCGACCACACAGGAGGAAAGACAAGCAGTGCAGCTTGATGCGTAGTAAAAAAAATAATAAATAGACAACTGGTCGACCTCATTAGAAATAAAAAACCCAAAAGATTAGATAGACAAACAAACAAACACATAAATGTGGATAGAAGGGCAGTGCGGGCAGGAGCAAAGGTAAACAGCATACAGACCTGAATCCTTATCCTTACAAGGTCGACCTCAGAACTTTGTTCAGTTTGTCTCGGTGACGGATAATGGAAGGAAGGGCAGGTAACTGGTCGACTTCATTTAAATAAACAAATAAAAAATAAGATCAACTCTCAGGAATAGATAAATAATAACAAAAAAATTGTAAAGTGGAGAAACCGAGAGCGCGCGAATGCACTCAAGCAAACACAAACAGCACAGCACGATGCGTATTTTTTTTAAATTGACAAAATAAATCAAAAATAAATCAAAAATAAAATAAGAGGAAAAGGCGAGACTGCGCGAGCACACAGGAGCAAAGACAAGCAGTGCAGCTTGATGCGTAGTAAAAAAAATAATAAATAGACAACTGGTCGACCTCATTAGAAATAAAAACCCAAAAGATTAGATAGACATACAAACAAACACATAAATGTGGATAGAAGGGCAGTGCGCGCAGGAGCAAAGGTAAACAGCAGACAGACCTGAATCCTTATCTTTACAAGGTCGACCTCAGAACTTTGTTCAGTTTGTCTCGGTGACGGATAATGGAAGGAAGGGCAGGTAACTGGTCGACTTCATTTAAATAAACAAATAAAAAATAAGATAAACTCTCAGGAATAGATAAATAATAACAAAAAAATTGTGAAGTGGAGAAACCGAGAGCGCGCGAATGCACTCAAGCAAACACAAACAGCACAGGCACGATGCGTATTTTTTTTTACATTGACAAAATAAATCAAAATAAATCAAAAATAAAAATAAGTGGAAAAGGCGAGACTGCTCGAGCACTCAGGAGCAAAGACAAGCAGTGCAGCTTGATGCGTAGTAAAAAAAATAATAAATAGACAACTGGTCGACCTCATTAGAAATAAAAACCCAAAAGATTAGATAGACAAACAAACAAACACATAAATGTGGAGAGAAGGGCAGGCGCGCAGGAGCAAAGGGAACGAGTAGACAGACCTGAATCCGTATCTTTACAATGTCGACCTCAGAACTTTGTTCAGTTTGTCTCGGTGACGGATAATGGATGGAAGGGCAGGCAACTGGTCGACTTCATTTATTTTTTATTTTTTATTTTATTTTTTTTTTTTGGCCAGTCCTGGGCCTTGGACTCAGGGCCGGAGCACCGTCCCCTGGCTTCTTCCCGCTCAAGGCTAGCACTCTGCCACTTGAGCCACAGCGCCGCTTCTGGCCATTTTCTGTATATGTGGTGCTAGGGAATCGAACCTAGGGCCTCGTGAATCCGAGGCAGGCACTCTTGCCACTAGGCTATATCCCCAGCCGACTTCATTTAAATAAACAAATAAAAAATAAGATAAACTCTCAGGAATAGATAAATAATAAAAAAATTGTAAAGTGGAGAAAGCGAGGAGAGCGCGAATGCACTCAAGCAAACACAAACAGCACAGCACGATGCGTATTTTTTTTAAATAGACAAAATAAATCAAAAATAAATCAAAATAAAAATAAGTGGAAAGGCGAGAGTGCGCGAGCACACAGGAGCAAAGACAAGCAGCGCAGCTTGTTGCGTAGTAAAAAAAAATGATAAATAGACAACTGGTCGACCTCATTATAAATAAAAACCCAAAAGATTGGATAGACAAACAAACAAACACATAAATGTGGAGAGAAGGGCAGTGCGTGCAGGAGCAAAGGTAAACAGCAGACAGACCTGAATGTTTATCTTTACAAGGTCGACCTCAGAACTTTGTTCAGTTTGTCTCGGTGACGGATAATGGAAGGAAGGGCAGGCAACTGGTCGACTTCATTTAAATAAACAAAAAATAATAAGATAAACTCTCAGGAATAGATAAATAATAACAAAAAAATTGTAAAGTGGAGAAAGCGAGAGAGCGCGAATGCACTCAAGCAAACACAAACAGCACAGCATGATGCGTATTTTTTTTAAAATTGACAAAATAAATCAAAAATAAATCAAAAATAAAAATAAGTGGAATTGGCGAGAGTGCGCGAGCACACAGGAGCAAAGACAAGCAGCGCAGCTTGATGCGTAGTAAAAAAAATAATAAATAGACAACTGGTCGACCTCATTAGAAATAAAAACCCAAAAGATTAGATAGACAAACAAACAAACACATAAATGTGGAGAGATGGGCAGTGCGCGCAGGAGCAAAGGTAAACAGCAGACAGACCTGAATCCTTATCTTTACAAGGTCGACCTCAGAACTTTGTTCAGTTTGTCTCGGTGACGGATAATGGAAGGAAGGTCAGGCAACTGGTCGACTTCATTTAAATAAACAAATAAAAAATAAGATAAACTCTCAGGAATAGATAAATAATAACAAAAAAATTGTAAAGTGGAGAAAGCGAGAGCGCGCGAATGCACTCAAGCAAACACAAACAGCACAGCACGATGCGTATTTTTTTTTAAATTGACAAAATAAATCAAAAATAAATCAAAATAAAAATAAGTGGAAAAGGCGAGAGGTGCGCGAGCACACAGGAGCAAAGACAAGCAGTGCAGCTTGAAGCGTAGTAAAAAAAATAATAAATAGACAACTGGTCGACCTCATTAGAAATAAAAACCCAAAAGATTAGATAGACAAACAAACAAACACATAAATGTGGAGAGATGGGCAGTGCGGGCAGGAGCAAAGGTAAACAGCAGACAGACCTGAATGCTTATCTTTACAAGGTCGACCTCAGAACTTTGTTCAGTTTGTCTCGGTGACGGATAATGGAAGGAAGGGCAGGCAACTGGTCGACTTCATTTAAATAAACAAATAAAAAATAAGATAAACTCTCAGGAATAGATAAATAATAACAAAAAATTGTAAAGTGGAGAAAGCGAGAGCGCGCGAATGCACTCAAGCAAACACAAACAGCACAGCACAAGGGCTATTTTTTTTTTAAATTGACAAAATAAATCAAAATAAATCAAAAATAAAAATAAGTGGAAAAGGCGAGAGTGCGCGAGCACACAGGAGCAAAGACAAGCAGCGCAGCTTGATGCGTAGTAAAAAAAATAATAAATAGACAACTGGTCGACCTCATTAGAAATAAAAACCCAAAAGATTAGAGAGACAAACAAACAAAAAACATAAATGTGGAGAGAAGGGCAGTGAGCGCAGGAGCAAAGGTAAACAGCAGACAGACCTGAATCCTTATGTTTCCAAGGTCGACCTCAGAACTTTGTTCAGTTTGTCTCGGTGACGGATAATGGAAGGAAGGGCAGGTAACTGGTCGACTTCATTTAAATAAACAAAAAAAAATAAGATAAACTCTCAGGAATAGATAAATAATAACAAAAAAATTGTAAAGTGGAGAAAGCGAGAGCGCGCGAATGCACTCAATCAAACACAAACAGCACAGCACGATGCGTATTTTTTTTTAATTGACAAAATAAATCAAAAATAAATCAAAAATAAAAATAAGTGGAAAAGGCGAGATTGCGCGACCACACAGGAGGAAAGACAAGCAGTGCAGCTTGATGCGTAGTAAAAAAAATAATAAATAGACAACTGGTCGACCTCATTAGAAATAAAAACCCAAAAGATTAGATAGACAAACAAACAAACACATAAATGTGGATAGAAGGGCAGTGCGGGCAGGAGCAAAGGTAAACAGCATACAGACCTGAATCCTTATCCTTACAAGGTCGACCTCAGAACTTTGTTCAGTTTGTCTCGGTGACGGATAATGGAAGGAAGGGCAGGTAACTGGTCGACTTCATTTAAATAAACAAATAAAAAATAAGATCAACTCTCAGGAATAGATAAATAATAACAAAAAAATTGTAAAGTGGAGAGAACCGAGAGCGCGCGAATGCACTCAAGCAAACACAAACAGCACAGCACGATGCGTATTTTTTTTAAATTGACAAAATAAATCAAAAATAAATCAAAAATAAAAATAAGAGGAAAAGGCGAGACTGCGCGAGCACACAGGAGCAAAGACAAGAAGTGCAGCTTGATGCGTAGTAAAAAAAATAATAATTAGACAACTGGTCGACCTCATTAGAAATAAAAACCCAAAAGATTAGATAGACATACAAACAAACACATAAATGTGGATAGAAGGGCAGTGCGCGCAGGAGCAAAGGTAAACAGCAGACAGACCTGAATCCTTATCTTTACAAGGTCGACCTCAGAACTTTGTTCAGTTTGTCTCGGTGACGGATAATGGAAGGAAGGGCAGGTAACTGGTCGACTTCATTTAAATAAACAAATAAAAAATAAGATAAACTCTCAGGAATAGATAAATAATAACAAAAAAATTGTGAAGTGGAGAAACCGAGAGCGCGCGAATGCACTCAAGCAAACACAAACAGCACAGCACGATGCGTATTTTTTTTTACATTGACAAAATAAATCAAAAATAAATCAAAAATAAAAATAAGTGGAAAAGGCGAGACTGCTCGAGCACTCAGGAGCAAAGACAAGCAGTGCAGCTTGATGCGTAGTAAAAAAAATAATAAATAGACAACTGGTCGACCTCATTAGAAATAAAAACCCAAAAGATTAGATAGACAAACAAACAAACACATAAATGTGGAGAGAAGGGCAGGGCGCGCAGGAGCAAAGGGAACCAGTAGACAGACCTGAATCCGTATCTTTACAATGTCGACCTCAGAACTTTGTTCAGTTTGTCTCGGTGACGGATAATGGATGGAAGGGCAGGCAACTGGTCGACTTCATTTATTTTTTATTTTTTATTTTATTTTTTTTTTTTTGGCCAGTCCTGGGCCTTGGACTCAGGGCCGGAGCACCGTCCCTGGCTTCTTCCCGCTCAAGGCTAGCACTCTGCCACTTGAGCCACAGCGCCGCTTCTGGCCATTTTCTGTATATGTGGTGCTAGGGAATCGAACCTAGGGCCTCGTGAATCCGAGGCAGGCACTCTTGCCACTAGGCTATATCCCCAGCCGACTTCATTTAAATAAACAAATAAAAAATAAGATAAACTCTCAGGAATAGATAAATAATAAAAAAATTGTAAAGTGGAGAAAGCGAGAGAGCGCGAATGCACTCAAGCAAACACAAACAGCACAGCACGATGCGTATTTTTTTTTAAATAGACAAAATAAATCAAAAATAAATCAAAAATAAAAATAAGTGGAAAAGGCGAGAGTGCGCGAGCACACAGGAGCAAAGACAAGCAGCGCAGCTTGTTGGGTAGTAAAAAAAATGATAAATAGACAACTGGTCGACCTCATTATAAATAAAAACCCAAAAGATTAGATAGACAAACAAACAAACACATAAATGTGGAGAGAAGGGCAGTGCGTGCAGGAGCAAAGGTAAACAGCAGACAGACCTGAACCCTTATCTTTACAAGTTCGACCTCAGAACTTTGTTCAGTTTGTCTCGGTGACGGATAATGGAAGGAAGGGCAGGCAACTGGTCGACTTCATTTAAATAAAAAAAAATAATAAGATAATCTCTCAGGAATAGATAAATAATAACAAAAAAATTGTAAAGTGGAGAAAGCGAGAGCGCCCGAATGCACTCAAGCAAACACAAACAGCACAGTATGATGCGTATTTTTTTTTAAATTGACAAAATAAATCAAAAATTATTCAAAAATAAAAATAAGAGGAAAAGGCGAGAGGGCGCGAGCACACAGGAGCAAAGACAAGCAGCGCAGCTTGATGCGTAGTAAAAAAAATAATAAATAGACAACTGGTCGACCTCATTAGAAATAAAAACCCAAAAGATGAGATAGACAAACAAACAAAAACATAAATGTGGAGAGAAGCGCAGTGCACGCAGGAACAAAGGTAAACAGCAGAGAGACCTGAATCCTTATCTTTACAAGGTCGACCTCAGAACTTTGTTCAGTTTGTCTCGGTGACGGATAATGGAAGGAAGGGCAGGCAACTGGTCGACTTCATTTAAATAAACAAATAAAAAATAAGATAAACTCTCAGGAATAGATAAATAATAAAAAAAATTGTAAAGTGGAGAAAGCGAGAGAGCGCGAATGCACTCAAGCAAACACAAACAGCACAGCACGATGCGTATTTTTTTTAAATTGACAAAATAAATCAAAAATAAAAATAAGTGGAAAAGGCGAGAGTGCGCGAGCACACAGGAGCAAAGACAAGCAGCGCAGCTTGATGCGTAGTAAAAAAAATAATAAATAGACAACTGGTCGACCTCATTAGAAATAAAAACCCAAAAGATTAGATAGACAAACAAACAAACACATAAATGTGGAGAAAAGGGCAGGGCGCGCAGGAGCAAAGGTAACCAGCAGACAGACCTGAATCCTTATCTTTACAAGGTCGACCTCAGAACTTTTTTCAGTTTGTCTCGGTGACGGATAATGGAAGGAAGGGCAGGCAACTGGTCGACTTCATTTAAATAAACAAATAAAAAATAAGATAAACTCTCAGGAATAGATAAATAATAAAAAAATTGTAAAGTGGAGAAAGCGAGAGAGCGCGAATGCACTCAAGCAAACACAAACAGCACAGCACGATGCGTATTTTTTTTAATTGACAAAATAAATCAAAAATAAAAATAAGTGGAAAAGGCGAGAGGTGCGCGAGCACACAGGAGCAAAGACAAGCAGCGCAGCTTGATGCGTAGTAAAAAAAATAATAAATAGACAACTGGTCGACCTCATTAGAAATAAAAACCCAAAAGATTAGATAGACAAACAAACAAACACATAAATGTGGAGAGAATGGCAGTGCGTGCAGGAGCAAAGGTAAACAGCAGACAGACCTGAATGTTTATCTTTACAAGGTCGACCTCAGAACTTTGTTCAGTTTGTCTCGGTGACGGATAATGGAAGGAAGGGCAGGCAACTGGTCGACTTCATTTAAATAAACAAAAAATAATAAGATAAACTCTCAGGAATAGATAAATAATAACAAAAAAATTGTAAAGTGGGAGAAAGCGAGAGCGCGCGAATGCACTCAAGCAAACACAAACACCACAGCACGATGCGTATTTTTTTTAAATTGACAAAATAAATAAAAAATATATCAAAGATAAAAATAAGTGGAAAAGGCGAGAGTGCTCGAGCACACAGGAGCAAAGACAAGCAGCGCAGCTTGATGCGTAGTAAAAAAAATAATAAATAGACAACTGGTCGACCTCATTAGAAATAAAAACCCAAAAGATTAGATAGACAAACAAACAAACACATAAATGTGGAGAGAAGGGCAGTGCGGGCAGGAGCAAAGGTAAACAGCAGACAGACCTGAATCCTTATCTTTACAAGGTCGACCTCAGTACTTTGTTCAGTTAGTCTCGGTGACAGATAATGGAAGGAAGGGTAGGCAACTGGTCGACTTCATTCAAATAAACAAATAAAAAATAAGATAAACTCTCAGGAATAGATAAATAATAACAAAAAAATTGTAAAGTGGAGAAAGCGAGAGCGCGCGAATGCACTCAAGCAAACACAATCAGCACAGCACGATGCGTATTTTTTTTAAATTGACAAAATAAATCAAAAATAAATCAAAAATAAAAATATGTGGAAAAGGCAAGAGTGCGCGAGTACACAGGAGCAAAGACAAGCAGCGCAGCTTGATGCGTAGTAAAAAAAATAATAAATAGACAACTGGCCGACCTCATTAGAAATAAAAACCCAAAAGATTAGATAGACAAACAAACAAACACATAAATGTTCAGAGAAGGGCAGGGCGCGCAGGAGCAAAGGTAACCAGCAGACAGACCTAAATCCTTATCTTTACAAGGTCGACCTCAGAACTTTGTTCAGTTTGTCTCGGTGACGGATAATGGAAGGAAGGGCAGGCAACTGGTCGACTTCATTTAAATAAACAAATAAAAAATAAGATAAACTCTCAGGAATAGATAAATAATAACAAAAACATTGTAAAGTGGAGAAAGCGAGAGAGCGCGAATGCACTCAAGCAAACACAAACAGCACAGCACGATGCGTATTTTTTTTTAATTGACAAAATAAATCAAAAATAAAAATAAGTGGAAAAGGCGAGAGTGCGCGAGCACACAGGAGCAAAGACAAGCAGCGCAGCTTGATGCGTAGTAAAAAAAATAATAAATAGACAACTGGTCGACCTCATTAGAAATAAAAACCCAAAAGATTAGATAGACAAACAAACAAACACATAAATGTGGAGAGAAGGGCAGGGCGCGAAGGAGCAAAGGTAACCAGCAGACAGACCTGAATCCTTATCTTTACAAGGTCGACCTCAGAACTTTGTTCAGTTTGTCTCGGTGACGGATAATGGAAGGAAGGGCAGGCAACTGGTCGACTTCATTTAAATAAACAAATAAAAAAATAAGATAATCTCTCAGGAATAGATAAATAATAAAAAAAATTGTAAAGTGGAGAAAGCGAGAGAGCGCGAATGCACTCAAGCAAACACAAACAGCACAGCACGATGCGTATTTTTTTTAATTGACAAAATAAATCAAAAATAAATCAAAAATAAAAATAAGTGGAAAAGGCGAGAGTGCGCGAGCACACAGGAGCAAAGACAAGCGGCGCAGCTTGATGCGTAGTAAAAAAAATAATAAATAGACAACTGGTCGACCTCATTAGAAATAAAAACCCAAAAGATTAGATAGACAAAAAAACAAAACATAAATGTGGAGAGAAGGGCATTGCGTGCAGGAGCAAAGGTAAACAGCAGACAGACCTGAATCCTTATCTTTACAAGGTCGACCTCAGAACTTTGTTCAGTTAGTCTCGTTGACGGATAATGGAAGGAAGGGCAGGAAACTGGTCGACTTCATTTAAATAAACAAAAAATAATAAGATAAACTCTCAGGAATAGATAAATAATAACAAAAAAATTGTAAAGTGGAGAAAGCGAGAGCGCGCGAATGCACTCAAGCAAACACAAACAGCACATCATGATGCGTATTTTTTTTTAAATTGACAAAATAAATCAAAAATAAATCAAAAAATAAAAGTAAGTGGAAAAGGCGAGAGTGCGCGAGCACACAGGAGCAAAGACAAGCAGCGCAGCTTGATGCGTAGTAAAAAAAATAATAAATAGACAACTGGTCGACCTCATTAGAAATAAAAACCCAAAAGATTAGATAGACAAACAAACAAACACATAAATGTGGAGAGATGGGCAGTGCGCGCAGGAGCAAAGGTAAACAGCAGACAGACCTGAATCCTTATCTTTACAAGGTCCAACTCAGAACTTTGTTCAGTTTGTCTCGGTGACGGATAATGGAAGGAAGGGTAGGCAACTGGTCGACTTCATTTAAATAAACAAATAAAAAATAAGAGAAACTCTCAGGAATAGATAAATAATAACAAAAAAAGTGTAAAGTGGAGAAAGCGAGGAGCGCGCGAATGCACTCAAGCAAACACAAACAGCACAGCACGATGCGTATTTTTTTTAAAATTGACAAAATAAATCAAAAATAAATCAAAAATAAAAATAAGTGGAAAAGGCGAGAGTGCGCGAGCACACAGGAGCTAAGACAAGTAGCACAGCTTGATGCGTAGTAAAAAAAATAATAAATAGACAACTGGTCGACCTCATTAGAAATAAAAACCCAAAAGATTAGATAGACAAACAACAAACACATAAATGTGGAGAGAAGGGCAGTGCGGGCAGGAGCAAAGGTAAACAGCAGACAGACCTGAATCCTTATCTTTACAAGGTCGACCTCAGAACTTTGTTCAGTTTGTCTCGGTGACGGGTAATGGAAGGAAGGGCAGGCAACTGGTCGACTTCATTCAAATAAACAAATAAAAATAAGATAAACTCTCAGGAATAGATAAATAATAACAAAAAAATTGTAAAGTGGAGAAAGCGAGGAGAGCGCGAATGCACTCAAGCAAACACAAACAGCACAGCACGATGCGTATTTTTTTTAAAATTGACAAAATAAATCAAAAATAAATCAAAAATAAAAAGTAAGTGGAAAAGGCGAGGAGTGCGCGAGCACACAGGAGCAAAGACAAGCAGCGCAGCTTGATGCGTAGTAAAGAAAATAATAAATAGACAACTGGTCGACCTCATTAGAAATAAAAACCAAAAGATTAGATAGACAAACAAACAAACACATAAATGTGGAGAGAAGGGCAGGGCGCGCAGGAGCAAAGGTAACCAGCAGACAGACCTGAATCCTTATCTTTACAAGGTCGACCTCAGAACTTTGTTCAGTTTGCCTCGGTGACTGATAATGGAAGGAAGGGCAGGCAACTGGTCGACTTCATTTAAATAAACAAAAAATAATAAGATAAACTCTCAGGAATAGATAAATAATAACAAAAAAATTGTAAAGTGGAGAAAGCAAGAGCGCGCGAATGCACTCAAGCAAACACAAACAGCACAGCATGATACGTATTTTCTTTTAAATTGACAAAATAAATCAAAAATAAATCAAAAATAAAAATAAGTGGAAAAGGCGAGAGTGCGCGAGCACACAGGAACAAACAAGCAGCGCAGCTTGATGCGTAGTAAAAAAAATAATAAATAGAAAACTGGTCGACCTCATTAGAAACAAAAACCCAAATGAATAGATAGACAAACAAACAAACACATAAATGTGGAGAGAAGGGCAGGGCGCGCAGGAGCAAAGGTAACCAGCAGACAGACCTGAATCCTTATCTTTACAAGGTCGACCTCAGAACTTTGTTCAGTTTGTCTCGGTGACGGATAATGGAAGAAGGGCAGGCAACTGGTCGACTTCATTTAAATAAACAAATAAAAAATAAGATAAACTCTCAGGAATAGATAAATAATAACAAAAACATTGTAAAGTGGAGAAAGCGAGAGAGCGCGAATGCACTCAAGCAAACACAAACAGCACAGCACGATGCGTATTTTTTTTTAAAATTGACAAATAAATCAAAAATAAATCAAAAATAAAAATAAGTGGAAAAGGCGAGAGTGCGCGAGCACACAGGAGCACAGACAAGCAGCGCAGCTTGCTGCGTAGTAAAAAAAATAATAAATAGACAACTCTTCGACCTCATTAGAAATAAAAACCCAAAAGATTAGATAGACAAACAAACAAACACATAAATGTGGAGAGAAGGGCAGTGTGCACAGGAGCAAAGGTAAACAGCAGACAGACCTGAATGTTTATCTTTACAAGGTCGACCTCAGATCTTTGTTCAGTTTGTCTCGGTGACGGATAATGGAAGGAAGGGCAGGCAACTGGTCGACTTCATTTAAATAAACAAATAAAAAATAAGATAAACTCTCAGGAATAGATAAATAATAACAAAAAAATTGTAAAGTGGAGAAAGCGAGAGCGCGGCGAATGCACTCAAGGAAACACAAACACCACAGCACGATGCGTATTTTTTTTAAATTGACAAAATAAATAAAAAATATATCAAAGATAAAAATAAGTGGAAAAGGCGAGAGTGCTCGAGCACACAGGAGCAAAGACAAGCAGCGCAGCTTGATGCGTAGTAAAAAAAATAATAAATAGACAACTGGTCGACCTCATTAGAAATAAAAACCCAAAAGATTAGATAGACAAACAAACAAACACATAAATGTGGAGAGAAGGGCAGTGCGGGCAGGAGCAAAGGTAAACAGCAGACAGACCTGAATCCTTATCTTTACAAGGTCGACCTCAGTACTTTGTTCAGTTAGTCTCGGTGACAGATAATGGAAGGAAGGGTAGGCAACTGGTCGACTTCATTCAAATAAACAAATAAAAAATAAGATAAACTCTCAGGAATAGATAAATAATAACAAAAAAATTGTAAAGTGGAGAAAGCGAGAGCGCGCGAATGCACTCAAGCAAACACAATCAGCACAGCACGATGCGTATTTTTTTTAAATTGACAAAATAAATCAAAAATAAATCAAAAATAAAATATGTGGAAAAGGCAAGAGTGCGCGAGTACACAGGAGCAAAGACAAGCAGCGCAGCTTGATGCGTAGTAAAAAAAATAATAAATAGACAACTGGCCGACCTCATTAGAAATAAAAACCCAAAAGATTAGATAGACAAACAAACAAACACATAAATGTTCAGAGAAGGGCAGGGCGCGCAGGAGCAAAGGTAACCAGCAGACAGACCTAAATCCTTATCTTTACAAGGTCGACCTCAGAACTTTGTTCAGTTTGTCTCGGTGACGGATAATGGAAGGAAGGGCAGGCAAATGGTCGACTTCATTTAAATAAACAAATAAAAAATAAGATAAACTCTCAGGAATAGATAAATAATAACAAAAACATTGTAAAGTGGAGAAAGCGAGAGAGCGCGAATGCACTCAAGCAAACACAAACAGCACAGCACGATGCGTATTTTTTTTTAATTGACAAAATAAATCAAAAATAAAAATAAGTGGAAAAGGCGAGAGTGCGCGAGCACACAGGAGCAAAGACAAGCAGCGCAGCTTGATGCGTAGTAAAAAAAATAATAAATAGACAACTGGTCGACCTCATTAGAAATAAAAACCCAAAAGATTAGATAGACAAACAAACAAACACATAAATGTGGAGAGAAGGGCAGGGCGCGCAGGAGCAAAGGTAACCAGCAGACAGACCTGAATCCTTATCTTTACAAGGTCGACCTCAGAACTTTGTTCAGTTTGTCTCGGTGACGGATAATGGAAGGAAGGGCAGGCAACTGGTCGACTTCATTTAAATAAACAAATAAAAAAAATAAGATAATCTCTCAGGAATAGATAAATAATAAAAAAAATTGTAAAGTGGGAGAAAGCGAGAGAGCGCGAATGCACTCAAGCAAACACAAACAGCACAGCACGATGCGTATTTTTTTTAATTGACAAAATAAATCAAAAATAAATCAAAAATAAAAATAAGTGGAAAAGGCGAGAGTGCGCGAGCACACAGGAGCAAAGACAAGCGGCGCAGCTTGATGCGTAGTAAAAAAAATAATAAATAGACAACTGGTCGACCTCATTAGAAATAAAAACCCAAAAGATTAGATAGACAAAAAAACAAAACATAAATGTGGAGAGAAGGGCATTGCGTGCAGGAGCAAAGGTAAACAGCAGACAGACCTGAATCCTTATCTTTACAAGGTCGACCTCAGAACTTTGTTCAGTTAGTCTCGGTGACGGATAATGGAAGGAAGGGCAGGAAACTGGTCGACTTCATTTAAATAAACAAAAAATAATAAGATAAACTCTCAGGAATAGATAAATAATAACAAAAAAATTGTAAAGTGGAGAAAGCGAGAGCGCGCGAATGCACTCAAGCAAACACAAACAGCACATCATGATGCGTATTTTTTTTAAAATTGACAAAATAAATCAAAAATAAATCAAAAATAAAAGTAAGTGGAAAAGGCGAGAGTGCGCGAGCACACAGGAGCAAATACAAGCAGCGCAGCTTGATGCGTAGTAAAAAAAATAATAAATAGACAACTGGTCGACCTCATTAGAAATAAAAACCCAAAAGATTAGATAGACAAACAAACAAACACATAAATGTGGAGAGATGGGCAGTGCGCGCAGGAGCAAAGGTAAACAGCAGACAGACCTGAATCCTTATCTTTACAAGGTCGAACTCAGAACTTTGTTCAGTTTGTCTCGGTGACGGATAATGGAAGGAAGGGTAGGCAACTGGTCGACTTCATTTAAATAAACAAATAAAAAATAAGAGAAACTCTCAGGAATAGATAAATAATAACAAAAAAATTGTAAAGTGGAGAAAGCGAGAGCGCGCGAATGCACTCAAGCAAACACAAACAGCACAGCACGATGCGTATTTTTTTTAAAATTGACAAAATAAATCAAAAATAAATCAAAAATAAAAATAAGTGGAAAAGGGGGCGAGAGTGCGCGAGCACACAGGAGCTAAGACAAGTAGCACAGCTTGATGCGTAGTAAAAAAAATAATAAATAGACAACTGGTCGACCTCATTAGAAATAAAAACCCAAAAGATTAGATAGACAAACAAACAAACACATAAATGTGGAGAGAAGGGCAGTGCGGGCAGGAGCAAAGGTAAACAGCAGACAGACCTGAATCCTTATCTTTACAAGGTCGACCTCAGAACTTTGTTCAGTTTGTCTCGGTGACGGGTAATGGAAGGAAGGGCAGGCAACTGGTCGACTTCATTCAAATAAACAAATAAAAATAAGATAAACTCTCAGGAATAGATAAATAATAACAAAAAAATTGTAAAGTGGAGAAAGCGAGAGAGCGCGAATGCACTCAAGCAAACACAAACAGCACAGCACGATGCGTATTTTTTTTTAAATTGACAAAATAAATCAAAAATAAATCAAAAATAAAAATAAGTGGAAAAGGCGAGAGTGCGCGAGCACACAGGAGCAAAGACAAGCAGCGCAGCTTGATGCGTAGTAAAAAAAATAATAAATAGACAACTGGTCGACCTCATTAGAAATAAAAACCCAAAAGATTAGATAGACAAACAAACAAACACATAAATGTGGAGAGAAGGGCAGGGCGCGCAGGAGCAAAGGTAACCAGCAGACAGACCTGAATCCTTATCTTTACAAGGTCGACCTCAGAACTTTGTTCAGTTTGCCTCGGTGACTGATAATGGAAGGAAGGGCAGGCAACTGGTCGACTTCATTTAAATAAACAAAAAAATAATAAGATAAACTCGCAGGAATAGATAAATAATAACAAAAAAATTGTAAAGTGGAGAAAGCAAGAGCGCGCGAATGCACTCAAGCAAACACAAACAGCACAGCATGATACGTATTTTCTTTTAAATTGACAAAATAAATCAAAAATAAATCAAAAATAAAAATAAGTGGAAAAGGCGGAGAGTGCGCGAGCACACAGGAGCAAACAAGCAGCGCAGCTTGATGCATAGTAAAAAAAATAATAAATAGAAAACTGGTCGACCTCATTAGAAACAAAAACCCAAAAGAATAGATAGACAAACAAACAAACACATAAATGTGGAGAGAATGGCAGTGCGTGCAGGAGCAAAGGTAAACAGCAGACAGACCTCAATGTTTATCTTTACAAGGTCGACCTCAGAACTTTGTTCAGTTTGTCTCGGTGACGGATAATGGAAGGAAGGCCAGGCAACTGGTCGACTTCATTTAAATAAACAAAAAATAATAAGATAAACTCTCAGAATAGATAAATAATAACAAAAAAATTCTAAATTGGAGAAAGCGAGAGAGCGCGAATGCACTCAAGCAAACACAAACAGCACAGCATGATGCGTATTTTTTTTTTAAATTGACAAAATAAATCAAAAATAAATCAAAAATAAAAATAAGTGGAATTGGCGAGAGTGCGCGAGCACACAGGAGCAAAGACAAGCAGCGCAGCTTGATGCGTAGTAAAAAAAATAATAAATAGACAACTGGTCGACCTCATTAGAAATAAAAACCCAAAAGATTAGATAGACAAACAAACACATAAATGTGGAGAGATGGGCAGTGCGCGCAGGAGCAAAGGTAAACAGCAGACAGACCTGAATCCTTATCTTTACAAGGTCGACCTCAGAAATTTGTTCAGTTTGTCTCGGTGACGGATAATGGAAGGAGGGCAAGCAACTGGTCGACTTCATTTAAATAAACAAATAAAAAATAAGATAAACTCTCAGGAATAGATAAATAATAACAAAAAAATAGTAAAGAGGAGAAAGCGAGAGCGCGCGAATGCACTCAAGCAAACACAAACAGGATAGCACGATGCGTATTTTTTTTTAAATTGACAAAATAAATCAAAACTAAATCAAAAATAAAAATAAGTGGAAAAGGCGAGAGTGCGCGAGCACACAGGAGCAAAGACAAGCAGCGCAGCTTGATGCGTAGTAAAAAAAATAATAAATAGACAACTGGTCGACCTCATTAGAAATAAAAACCCAAAAGATTAGATAGACAAACAAACAAACACATAAATGTGGAGAGATGGGCAGTGCGCGCAGGAGCAAAGGTAACCAGCAGACAGACCTGAATCCTTATCTTTACAAGGTCGACCTCAGAACTTTGTTCAGTTTGTCTCGGTGACGGATAATGGAAGGAAGGGCAGGCAACTGGTCGACTTCATTTAAATAAACAATAAAAAATAAGATAAACTCTCAGCAATAGATAAATAATAACAAAAAAATTGTAAAGTGGAGAAAGCGAGAGCGCGCGAATGCACTCAAGCAAACACAAACAGCACAGCACGATGCGTATTTTTTTTAAAGTGACAAAATAAATAAAAAATAAATCAAAAATAAAATAAGTGGAAAAGGCGAGAGTGCGCGAGCACACAGGAGCAAAGACAAGCAGCGCAGCTTGATACGTAGTAAAAAAAAATAATAAATAGACAACTGGTCGACCTCATTAGAAATAAAAACCCAAAAGATTAGATAGACAAACAAACAAACACATAAATGTGGAGAGAAGGGCAGTGCGCGCAGGAGCAAAGGTAACCAGCAGACAGACCTGAATCCTTATCTTTACAAGGTCGACCTCAGAACTTTGTTCAGTTTGTCTCGGTGACGGATAATGGATGGAAGGGCAGGCAACTGGTCGACTTCATTTAAATAAACAAATAAAAAATAAGATAATCTCTCAGGAATAGATAAATAATAAAAAAAATTGTAAAGTGGAGAAAGCGAGAGAGCGCGAATGCACTCAAGCAAACACAAACAGCACAGCACGATGCGTATTTTTTTTTTAATTGACAAAATAAATCAAAAATAAAAATAAGTGGAAAAGGCGAGAGTGCGCGAGCACATAGGAGCAAAGACAAGCGGCGCAGCTTGATGCGTAGTAAAAAAAATAATAAATAGACAACTGGTCGACCTCATTAGAAATAAAAACCCAAAAGATTAGATAGACAAAAAAACAAAACATAAATGTGGAGAGAAGGGCATTGCGTGCAGGAGCAAAGGTAAACAGCAGACAGACCTGAATCCTTATCTTTACAAGGTCGACCTCAGAACTTTGTTCAGTTAGTCTCGGTGACGGATAATGGAAGGAAGGGCAGGAAACTGGTCGACTTCATTTAAATAAACAAAAAATAATAAGATAAACTCTCAGGAATAGATAAATAATAACAAAAAAATTGTAAAGTGGAGAAAGCGAGAGCGCGCGAATGCACTCAAGCAAACACAAACAGCACATCATGATGCGTATTTTTTTTTAAATTGACAAAATAAATCAAAAATAAATCAAAAATAAAAGTAAGTGGAAAAGGCGAGAGTGCGCGAGCACACAGGAGCAAAGACAAGCAGCGCAGCTTGATGCGTAGTAAAAAAAATAATAAATAGACAACTGGTCGACCTCATTAGAAATAAAAACCCAAAAGATTAGATAGACAAACAAACAAACACATAAATGTGGAGAGATGGGCAGTGCGCGCAGGAGCAAAGGTAAACAGCAGACAGACCTGAATCCTTATCTTTACAAGGTCGAACTCAGAACTTTGTTCAGTTTGTCTCGGTGACGGATAATGGAAGGAAGGGTAGGCAACTGGTCGACTTCATTTAAATAAACAAATAAAAAATAAGAGAAACTCTCAGGAATAGATAAATAATAACAAAAAAATTGTAAAGTGGAGAAAAGCGAGAGCGCGCGAATGCACTCAAGCAAACACAAACAGCACAGCACGATGCGTATTTTTTTTAAAATTGACAAAATAAATCAAAAATAAATCAAAAATAAAAGTAAGTGGAAAAGGCGAGAGTGCGCGAGCACACAGGAGCAAAGACAAGTAGCACAGCTTGATGCGTAGTAAAAAAAATAATAAATAGACAACTGGTCGACCTCATTAGAAATAAAAACCCCAAAAGATTAGATAGACAAACAAACAAACACATAAATGTGGAGAGAAGGGCAGTGCGGGCAGGAGCAAAGGTAAACAGCAGACAGACCTGAATCCTTATCTTTACAAGGTCGACCTCAGAACTTTGTTCAGTTTGTCTCGGTGACGGGTAATGGAAGGAAGGGCAGGCAACTGGTCGACTTCATTCAAATAAACAAATAAAAATAAGATAAACTCTCAGGAATAGATAAATAATAACAAAAAAATTGTAAAGTGGAGAAAGCGAGAGAGCGCGAATGCACTCAAGCAAACACAAACAGCACAGCACGATGCGTATTTTTTTTTAAATTGACAAAATAAATCAAAAATAAATCAAAAATAAAAATAAGTGGAAAAGGCGAGAGTGCGCGAGCACACAGGAGCAAAGACAAGCAGCGCAGCTTGATGCGTAGTAAAAAAAATAATAAATAGACAACTGGTCGACCTCATTAGAAATAAAAACCCAAAAGATTAGATAGACAAACAAACAAACACATAAATGTGGAGAGAAGGGCAGGGCGCGCAGGAGCAAAGGTAACCAGCAGACAGACCTGAATCCTTATCTTTACAAGGACGACCTCAGAACTTTGTTCAGTTTGACTCGGTGACTGATAATGGAAGGAAGGGCAGGCAACTGGTCGACTTCATTTAAATAAACAAAAAATAATAAGATAAACTCTCAGGAATAGATAAATAATAACAAAAAATTGTAAAGTGGAGAAAGCAAGAGCGCGCGAATGCACTCAAGCAAACACAAACAGCACAGCATGATACGTATTTTCTTTTAAATTGACAAAATAAATCAAAATAAATCAAAAATAAAAATAAGTGGAAAAGGCGAGAGTGCGCGAGCACACAGGAGCAAACAAGCAGCGCAGCTTGATGCGTAGTAAAAAAAATAATAAATAGAAAACTGGTCGACCTCATTAGAAACAAAAACCCAAAAGATTAGATAGACAAACAAACAAACACATAAATGTGGAGAGATGGGCAGTGCGCGCAGGAGCAAAGGTAAACAGCACACAGATCTGAATCCTTATCTTTACAAGGTCGACCTCAGAACTTTGTTCAGTTTGTCTCGGTGACGGATAATGGAAGGAAGGGCAGGCAACTGGTCGACTTCATTTAAATAAACAAATAAAAAATAAGATAAACTCTCAGGAATAGATAAATAATAACAAAAAAATTGTAAAGTGGAGAAAGCGAGAGCGCGCTAATGCACTCAAGCAAACACAAACAGCACAGCACGATGCGAATTTTTTTTAAAATTGACAAAATAAATCAAAAATAAATCAAAAATAAAAACAAGTGGAAAAGGCGAGAGTGCGTGAGCACACAGGAGCAAAGACAAGCAGCGAAGCTTGATGCGTAGTAAAAAAAATAATAAATAGACAACTGGTAGACCTCATTAGAAATAAAAACCCAAAAGATTAGATAGACAAACAAACAAACACATAAATGTGGAGAGAAGGGCAGTGCACGCAGGAGCAAAGGTAAACAGCAGACAGACCTGAATCCTTATCTTTACAAGGTCGACCTCAGAACTTTGTTCAGTTTGTCTAGGTGACGGATAATGGAAGGAAGTGCAGGCAACTGGTCGACTTCATTTAAATAAACAAATAAAAAATAAGATAAACTCTCAGGAATAGATAAATAATAACAAAAAAATTGTAAAGGGGAGAAAGCGAGAGCGCGGGAATGCACTCAAGCAAACACAAACAGCACAGCACGATGCGTAATTTTTTATAAATTGACAAAATAAATCAAAAATAAATCAAAAATAAAAACAAGTGGAAAAGGAGAGAGTGCGCGATCACACAGGAGCAAAGACAAGGAGCTCAGCTTGATGCATAGTAAAAAAAATAATAAATAGACAACTGGTCGACCTCATTAGAAATAAAAACCCAAACGATTCGATAGACAAACAAACACATAAATGTGGAGAGAAGGGCAGTGCGCGCAGGAGCAAAGGTAAACAGCAGACAGACCTGAATCCTTATCTTTACAAGGTCGACCTCAGAACTTTGCTCAGTTTGTCTCGGTGACGGATAATGGAAGGAAGGGCCGGCAACTAGTCGACTTCTTTTAAATAAAAAAATAAAAACTAAGATAAACTCTCAGGAATAGATAAATAATAACAAAAAAATTGTAAAGTGGAGAAAGCGAGAGCGCGCGAATGCACTCAAGCAAACACAAACAGCACAGCACGATGCGTATTTTTTTTAATTGACAAAATAAATCAAAAATAAATCAAAAATAAAAATAAGTGGAAAAGGCGAGAGTGCGCGAGCACACAGGAGCAAAGACAAGCAGCGCAGCTTGATGCGTAGTAAAAAAATAATAAATAGACAACTGGTCGACCTCATTAGAAATAAAAACCCAAAAGATTAGATAGACAAACAAACACATAAATGTGGAGAGAAGGGCAGTGCGCGCAGGAGCAAAGGTAAACAGCAGACAGACCTGAATCCTTATCTTTACAAGGTCGACCTCAGAACTTTGTTCAGTTTGTCTCGGTGACGGATAATGGAAGGAAGGGCAGGCAACTGGTCGACTTCATTTAAATAAACAAATAAAAAATAAGATAAACTCTCAGGAATAGATAAATAATAACAAAAAAAATTGTAAACTGGAGAAAGCGAGAGCGCGCGAATGCTCTCAAGCAAACACAAACAGCACAGCACGATGCGTATTTTTTTTTAAATTGACAAAATAAATCAAAAATAAATCAAAGATAAAAATAAGTGGAAAAGTCGAGAGTGCGCGAGCACACAGGAGCAAAGACAAGCAGCGCAGCTTGATGCGTAGTAAAAAAAATAATAAATAGACAACTGGTCGACCTCATTAGAAATAAAAACCCAAAAGATTAGATAGACAAACAAACAAACACATAAATGGGGAGAGAAGGGCAGTGCGCGCAGGAGCAAAGGTAAACAGCAGACAGACCTGAATCCTTATCTTTACAAGGTCGACCTCAGAACTTTGTTCAGTTTGTCTCGGTGACGGATAATGGAAGGAAGGGCAGGCAACTGGTCGACTTCATTTAAATAAACAAAAAAATAAGATAAACTCTCAGGAATAGATAAATAATAACAAAAAATTGTAAAGTGGAGAAAGCGAGAGCGCGGGAATGCACTCAAGCAAACACAAACAGCACAGCACGATGCGTATTTTTTTAAAATTTACAAAATATATCAAAAATAAATCAAAAATAAAAATAAGTGGAAAAGGCGAGAGTGCGCGAGCACACAGGAGCAAAGACAAGCAGCGCAGCTTGATGCGTAGTAAAAAAAATAATAAATAGACAACTGGTCGACCTCATTAGAAATAAAAACCCAAAGATTAGATAGATAAACAAACAAACACATAAATGGGGAGAGAAGGGCAGTGCGCGCAGGAGCAAAGTTAAACAGCAGACAGACCTGAATCCTTATCTTTACAAGGTCGAACTCAGAACTTTGTTCAGTTCGTCTCGGTGACGGATAATGGAAGGAAGGGCAGGCAACTGGTCGACTTCATTTAAATAAACAAAAAAAAATAAGATTAACTCTCAGGAATAGATAAATAATAACAAAAAAATTGTAAAGTGGAGAAAGCGAGAGCACGCGAATGGACTCAAGCAAACACAAACAGCACAGCATGATGCGTATTTTTTTTTAAATTGACAAAATAAATCAAAATAAATCAAAAATAAAAACAAGTGTAAAATGCGGGAGTGCGCGAGCACACAGGAGCAAAGACAAGCAGCGCAGCTTGATGCGTAGTCAAAAAAATAATAAATAGACAACTGGTCGACCTCATTAGAAATAAAAACCCAAACGATTCGATAGACAAACAAACAAACACATAAATGTGGAGAGAAGGGCAGTGCGCGCAGGAGCAAAGGTAAACAGCAGACAGACCTGAATCCTTATCTTTACAAGGTCGACCTCAGAACTTTGTTCAGTTTGTCTAGGTGACGGATAATGGAAGGAAGTGCAGGCAACTGGTCGACTTCATTTAAATAAACAAATAAAAAATAAGATAAACTCTCAGGTATAGATAAATAATAACAAAAAAATTGTAAAGTGGAGAAAGCGAGAGCGCGGGAATGCACTCAAGCAAACACAAACAGCACAGCACGATGCGTAATTTTTTTTAAATTGACAAAATAAATCAAAAATAAATCAAAAATAAAAACAAGTGGAAAAGGCGAGAGTCCGCGAGCACACAGGAGCAAAGACAAGCAGCGCAGCTTGATGCGTAGTAAAAAAAAATAATAAATAGACAACTGGTCGACCTCATTAGAAATAAAAACCCAAACGATTCGATAGACAAACAAACAAACACATAAATGTGGAGAGAAGGGCAGTGCGCGCAGGAGCAAAGGTAAACAGCAGACAGACCTGAATCCTTATCTTTACAAGGTCGACCTCAGAACTTTGTTCAGTTTGTCTCGGTGACGGATAATGGAAGGAAGGGCAGGCAACTGGTCGACTTCATTTAAATAAACAAATAAAAAATAAGATAAACTCTCAGGAATAGATAAATAATAACAAAAAAATTGTAAAGTGGAGAAAGCGAGAGCGCGCGAATGCACTCAAGCAAACACAAACAGCACAGCACGATGCGTATTTTTTTTAAAATTGACAAAATATATCAAAAATAAATCAAAGATAAAAATAAGTGGAAAAGGCGAGAGTGCGCGAGCACACAGGAGCAAAGACAAGCAGCGCAGCTTGATGCGTAGTAAAAAAAATAATAAATACACAACTGGTCGACCTCATTAGAAATAAAAACCCAAAAGATTAGATAGACAAACAAACAAACACATAAATGTGGAGAGAAGGGCAGTGCGCGCAGGAGCAAAGGTAAACAGCAGACAGACCTGAATACTTATCTTTACAAGGTCGAACTCAGAACTTTGTTCACTTTGTCTCGGTGACGGATAATGGAAGGAAGGGAAGGCAACTGGTCGACTTCATTTAAATAAACAAATAAAAAATAAGATAAACTCTCAGGAATAGATAAATAATAACAAAAAAATTGTAAAGTGGAGAAATGGAGAGCGCGCGAATGCACTCAAGCAAACACAAACAACACAGCACGATGCGTATTTTTTTTTAAATTGAAAAAATAAATCAAAAATAAAAATCAGTGGAAAAGGCGAGAGTGCGCGAGCACACAGGAGCAAAGACAAGCAGCGCAGCTTGATGCGTAGTAAAAAAAAATAATAAATAGACAACTGGTCGACCTCATTAGAAATAAAAACCCAAAACATTAGATAGACAAACAAACAAACACATAAATGTGGAGAGAAGGGCAGTGCGCGCAGGAGCAAAGGTAAACAGCAGACAGACCTGAATCCTTATCTTTACAAGGTCGACCTCAGAAATTTGTTCAGTTTGTCTCGGTGACGGATAATAGAAGGAAGGGCAGGCAACTGGTCGACTTCATTTAAATAAACAAATAAAAAATAAGATAAACTCTCAGGAATAGATAAATAATAACAAAAACATTGTAAAGTGGAGAAAGCGAGAGAGCGCGAATGCACTCAAGCAAACACAAACAGCACAGCACGATGCGTATTTTTTTTTTAAATTGACAAAATAAATCAAAATAAATCAAAAATAAAAATAAGTGGAAAAGGCGAGAGTGCGCGAGCACACAGGAGCAAAGACAAGCAGCGCAGCTTGATGCGTAGTAAAAAAAATAATAAATAGACAACTGGTCGACCTCATTAGAAATAAAAACCCAAAAGATTAGATAGACAAACAAACACATAAATGTGGAGAGAAGGGCAGTGCGCGCAGGAGCAAAGGTAAACAGCAGACAGACCTGAATCCTTATCTTTACAAGGTCGACCTCAGAACTTTGTTCAGTTTGTCTCGGTGACGGATAATGGAAGGAAGGGCAGGCAACTGGTCGACTTCATTTAAATAAACAAATAAAAAATAAGATAAACTCTCAGGAATAGATAAATAATAACAAAAAAAATTGTAAACTGGAGAAAGCGAGAGCGCGCGAATGCTCTCAAGCAAACACAAACAGCACAGCACGATGCGTATTTTTTTTTAAATTGACAAAATAAATCAAAAATAAATCAAAGATAAAAATAAGTGGAAAAGTCGAGAGTGCGCGAGCACACAGGAGCAAAGACAAGCAGCGCAGCTTGATGCGTAGTAAAAAAAAATAATAAATAGACAACTGGTCGACCTCATTAGAAATAAAAACCCAAAAGATTAGATAGACAAACAAACAAACACATAAATGGGGAGAGAAGGGCAGTGCGCGCAGGAGCAAAGGTAAACAGCAGACAGACCTGAATCCTTATCTTTACAAGGTCGACCTCAGAACTTTGTTCAGTTTGTCTCGGTGACGGATAATGGAAGGAAGGGCAGGCAACTGGTCGACTTCATTTAAATAAACAAAAAAATAAGATAAACTCTCAGGAATAGATAAATAATAACAAAAAATTGTAAAGTGGAGAAAGCGAGAGCGGGGGAATGCACTCAAGCAAACACAAACAGCACAGCACGATGCGTATTTTTTTAAAATTTACAAAATATATCAAAAATAAATCAAAAATAAAAATAAGTGGAAAAGGCGAGAGTGCGCGAGCACACAGGAGCAAAGACAAGCAGCGCAGCTTGATGCGTAGTAAAAAAAATAATAAATAGACAACTGGTCGACCTCATTAGAAATAAAAACCCAAAAGATTAGATAGATAAACAAACAAACACATAAATGGGGAGAGAAGGGCAGTGCGCGCAGGAGCAAAGTTAAACAGCAGACAGACCTGAATCCTTATCTTTACAAGGTCGACCTCAGAACTTTGTTCAGTTCGTCTCGGTGACGGATAATGGAAGGAAGGGCAGGCAACTGGTCGACTTCATTTAAATAAACAAAAAAAAATAAGATAAACTCTCAGGAATAGATAAATAATAACAAAAAAATTGTAAAGTGGAGAAAGCGAGAGCACGCGAATGGACTCAAGCAAACACAAACAGCACAGCATGATGCGTATTTTTTTTTAAATTGACAAAATAAATCAAAAATAAATCAAAAATAAAAACAAGTGGAAAATGCGGGAGTGCGCGAGCACACAGGAGCCAAGACAAGCAGCGCAGCTTGATGCGTAGTCAAAAAAATAATAAATAGACAACTGGTCGACCTCATTAGAAATAAAAACCCAAACGATTCGATAGACAAACAAACAAACACATAAATGTGGAGAGAAGGGCAGTGCGCGCAGGAGCAAAGGTAAACAGCAGACAGACCTGAATCCTTATCTTTACAAGGTCGACCTCAGAACTTTGTTCAGTTTGTCTAGGTGACGGATAATGGAAGGAAGTGCAGGCAACTGGTCGACTTCATTTAAATAAACAAATAAAAAATAAGATAAACTCTCAGGTATAGATAAATAATAACAAAAAAATTGTAAAGTGGAGAAAGCGAGGAGCGCGGGAATGCACTCAAGCAAACACAAACAGCACAGCACGATGCGTAATTTTTTTTAAATTGACAAAATAAATCAAAAATAAATCAAAAATAAAAACAAGTGGAAAAGGCGAGAGTGCGCGAGCACACAGGAGCAAAGACAAGCAGCGCAGCTTGATGCGTAGTAAAAAAAAATAATAAATAGACAACTGGTCGACCTCATTAGAAATAAAAACCCAAACGATTCGATAGACAAACAAACAAACACATAAATGTGGAGAGAAGGGCAGTGCGCGCAGGAGCAAAGGTAAACAGCAGACAGACCTGAATCCTTATCTTTACAAGGTCGACCTCAGAACTTTGTTCAGTTTGTCTCGGTGACGGATAATGGAAGGAAGGGCAGGCAACTGGTCGACTTCATTTAAATAAACAAATAAAAAATAAGATAAACTCTCAGGAATAGATAAATAATAACAAAAAAATTGTAAAGTGGAGAAAGCGAGAGCGCGCGAATGCACTCAAGCAAACACAAACAGCACAGCACGATGCGTATTTTTTTTTAAATTGACAAAATATATCAAAAATAAATCAAAGATAAAAATAAGTGGAAAAGGCGAGAGTGCGCGAGCACACAGGAGCAAAGACAAGCAGCGCAGCTTGATGCGTAGTAAAAAAAATAATAAATACACAACTGGTCGACCTCATTAGAAATAAAAACCCAAAAGATTAGATAGACAAACAAACAAACACATAAATGTGGAGAGAAGGGCAGTGCGCGCAGGAGCAAAGGTAAACAGCAGACAGACCTGAATACTTATCTTTACAAGGTCGAACTCAGAACTTTGTTCACTTTGTCTCGGTGACGGATAATGGAAGGAAGGGCAGGCAACTGGTCGACTTCATTTAAATAAACAAAAAATAATAAGATAAACTCTCAGGAATAGATAAATAATAACAAAAAAATTGTAAAGTGGAGAAATGGAGAGCGCGCGAATGCACTCAAGCAAACACAAACAACACAGCACGATGCGTATTTTTTTTTAAATTGAAAAAATAAATCAAAAATAAAAATCAGTGGAAAAGGCGAGAGTGCGCGAGCACACAGGAGCAAAGACAAGCAGCGCAGCTTGATGCGTAGTAAAAAAAATAATAAATAGACAACTGGTCGACCTCATTAGAAATAAAAACCCAAAAGATTAGATAGACAAACAAACAAACACATAAATGTGGAGAGAAGGGCAGTGCGCGCAGGAGCAAAGGTAAACAGCAGACAGACCTGAATCCTTATCTTTACAAGGTCGACCTCAGAAATTTGTTCAGTTTGTCTCGGTGACGGATAATAGAAGGAAGGGCAGGCAACTGGTCGACTTCATTTAAATAAACAAATAAAAAATAAGATAAACTCTCAGGAATAGATAAATAATAACAAAAACATTGTAAAGTGGAGAAAGCGAGAGAGCGCGAATGCACTCAAGCAAACACAAACAGCACAGCACGATGCGTATTTTTTTTTTAAATTGACAAAATAAATCAAAAATAAATCAAAAATAAAAATAAGTGGAAAAGGCGAGAGTGCGCGAGCACACAGGAGCAAAGACAAGGAGCGCAGCTTGATGCGTAGTAAAAAAAATAATAAATAGACATCTGGTCGACCTCATTAGAAATAAAAACCCAAAAGATTAGATAGACAAACAAACAAACACATAAATGTGGAGAGAAGGGCAGGGCGCGCAGGAGCAAAGGTAACCAGCAGACAGACCTGAATCCTTATCTTTACAAGGTCGACCTCAGAACTTTGTTCAGTTTGTCTAGGTGACGGATAATGGAAGGAAGGGCAGGCAACTGGTCGACTTCATTTAAATAAACAAAAAATAATAAGATAAACTCTCAGGAATAGATAAATAATAACAAAAAAATTGTAAAGTGGAGAAAGCAAGAGCGCGCGAATGCACTCAAGCAAACACAAATAGCACAGCATGATTCGTATTATTTTTTAAATTGACAAAATAAATCAAAAATAAAACAAAAATAATAATAAGTGGAAAAGGCGAGAGTGCGCGAGCACACAGGAGCAAAGACAAGCAGCGCAGGTTGATGCGTAGTAAAAAAAATAATAAATAGACAACTGGTCGACCTCAGTAGAAATAAAAACCCAAAAGATTAGATAGACAAACAAACAAACACATAAATGTGGAGAGAAGGGCAGTGCGTGCAGGAGCAAAGGTAAACAGCAGACAGACCTGAACCCTTATCTTTACAAGGTCGACCTCAGAACTTTGTTCAGTTTGTCTCGGTGACGGATAATGGAAGGAAGGGCAGGCAACTGGTCGACTTCATTTAAATAAACAAATAAAAAATAAGATAAACTCTCAGGAATAGATAAATAATAACAAAAAAATTGTAAAGTGGAGAAAGCGAGAGCGCGCGAATGCACTCAAGCAAACACAAACAGCACAGCACGATGCGTATTTTTTTTTAAATTGACAAAATATATCAAAAATAAATCAAAGATAAAAATAAGTGGAAAAGGCGAGAGTGCGCGAGCACACAGGAGCAAAGACAAGCAGCGCAGCTTGATGCGTAGTAAAAAAAATAATAAATACACAACTGGTCGACCTCATTAGAAATAAAAACCCAAAAGATTAGATAGACAAACAAACAAACACATAAATGTGGAGAGAAGGGCAGTGCGCGCAGGAGCAAAGGTAAACAGCAGACAGACCTGAATACTTATCTTTACAAGGTCGAACTCAGAACTTTGTTCACTTTGTCTCGGTGACGGATAATGGAAGGAAGGGAAGGCAACTGGTCGACTTCATTTAAATAAACAAATAAAAAATAAGATAAACTCTCAGGAATAGATAAATAATAACAAAAAAATTGTAAAGTGGAGAAATGGAGAGCGCGCGAATGCACTCAAGCAAACACAAACAACACAGCACGATGCGTATTTTTTTTTAAATTGAAAAAATAAATCAAAAATAAAAATCAGTGGAAAAGGCGAGAGTGCGCGAGCACACAGGAGCAAAGACAAGCAGCGCAGCTTGATGCGTAGTAAAAAAAATAATAAATAGACAACTGGTCGACCTCATTAGAAATAAAAACCCAAAACATTAGATAGACAAACAAACAAACACATAAATGTGGAGAGAAGGGCAGTGCGCGCAGGAGCAAAGGTAAACAGCAGACAGACCTGAATCCTTATCTTTACAAGGTCGACCTCAGAAATTTGTTCAGTTTGTCTCGGTGACGGATAATAGAAGGAAGGGCAGGCAACTGGTCGACTTCATTTAAATAAACAAATAAAAAATAAGATAAACTCTCAGGAATAGATAAATAATAACAAAAACATTGTAAAGTGGAGAAAGCGAGAGAGCGCGAATGCACTCAAGCAAACACAAACAGCACAGCACGATGCGTATTTTTTTTTTAAATTGACAAAATAAATCAAAAATAAATCAAAAATAAAAATAAGTGGAAAAGGCGAGAGTGCGCGAGCACACAGGAGCAAAGACAAGCAGCGCAGCTTGATGCGTAGTAAAAAAAATAATAAATAGACAACTGGTCGACCTCATTAGAAATAAAAACCCAAAAGATTAGATAGACAAACAAACACATAAATGTGGAGAGAAGGGCAGTGCGCGCAGGAGCAAAGGTAAACAGCAGACAGACCTGAATCCTTATCTTTACAAGGTCGACCTCAGAACTTTGTTCAGTTTGTCTCGGTGACGGATAATGGAAGGAAGGGCAGGCAACTGGTCGACTTCATTTAAATAAACAAATAAAAAATAAGATAAACTCTCAGGAATAGATAAATAATAACAAAAAAAATTGTAAACTGGAGAAAGCGAGAGCGCGCGAATGCTCTCAAGCAAACACAAACAGCACAGCACGATGCGTATTTTTTTTTAAATTGACAAAATAAATCAAAAATAAATCAAAGATAAAAATAAGTGGAAAAGTCGAGAGTGCGCGAGCACACAGGAGCAAAGACAAGCAGCGCAGCTTGATGCGTAGTAAAAAAAATAATAAATAGACAACTGGTCGACCTCATTAGAAATAAAAACCCAAAAGATTAGATAGACAAACAAACAAACACATAAATGGGGAGAGAAGGGCAGTGCGCGCAGGAGCAAAGGTAAACAGCAGACAGACCTGAATCCTTATCTTTACAAGGTCGACCTCAGAACTTTGTTCAGTTTGTCTCGGTGACGGATAATGGAAGGAAGGGCAGGCAACTGGTCGACTTCATTTAAATAAACAAAAAAATAAGATAAACTCTCAGGAATAGATAAATAATAACAAAAAATTGTAAAGTGGAGAAAGCGAGAGCGGGGGAATGCACTCAAGCAAACACAAACAGCACAGCACGATGCGTATTTTTTTAAAATTTACAAAATATATCAAAAATAAATCAAAAATAAAAATAAGTGGAAAAGGCGAGAGTGCGCGAGCACACAGGAGCAAAGACAAGCAGCGCAGCTTGATGCGTAGTAAAAAAAATAATAAATAGACAACTGGTCGACCTCATTAGAAATAAAAACCCAAAAGATTAGATAGATAAACAAACAAACACATAAATGGGGAGAGAAGGGCAGTGCGCGCAGGAGCAAAGTTAAACAGCAGACAGACCTGAATCCTTATCTTTACAAGGTCGACCTCAGAACTTTGTTCAGTTCGTCTCGGTGACGGATAATGGAAGGAAGGGCAGGCAACTGGTCGACTTCATTTAAATAAACAAAAAAAAATAAGATAAACTCTCAGGAATAGATAAATAATAACAAAAAAATTGTAAAGTGGAGAAAGCGAGAGCACGCGAATGGACTCAAGCAAACACAAACAGCACAGCATGATGCGTATTTTTTTTTAAATTGACAAAATAAATCAAAAATAAATCAAAAATAAAAACAAGTGGAAAATGCGGGAGTGCGCGAGCACACAGGAGCCAAGACAAGCAGCGCAGCTTGATGCGTAGTCAAAAAAATAATAAATAGACAACTGGTCGACCTCATTAGAAATAAAAACCCAAACGATTCGATAGACAAACAAACAAACACATAAATGTGGAGAGAAGGGCAGTGCGCGCAGGAGCAAAGGTAAACAGCAGACAGACCTGAATCCTTATCTTTACAAGGTCGACCTCAGAACTTTGTTCAGTTTGTCTAGGTGACGGATAATGGAAGGAAGTGCAGGCAACTGGTCGACTTCATTTAAATAAACAAATAAAAAATAAGATAAACTCTCAGGTATAGATAAATAATAACAAAAAAATTGTAAAGTGGAGAAAGCGAGAGCGCGGGAATGCACTCAAGCAAACACAAACAGCACAGCACGATGCGTAATTTTTTTTAAATTGACAAAATAAATCAAAAATAAATCAAAAATAAAAACAAGTGGAAAAGGCGAGAGTGCGCGAGCACACAGGAGCAAAGACAAGCAGCGCAGCTTGATGCGTAGTAAAAAAAAATAATAAATAGACAACTGGTCGACCTCATTAGAAATAAAAACCCAAACGATTCGATAGACAAACAAACAAACACATAAATGTGGAGAGAAGGGCAGTGCGCGCAGGAGCAAAGGTAAACAGCAGACAGGCCTGAATCCTTATCTTTACAAGGTCGACCTCAGAACTTTGTTCAGTTTGTCTCGGTGACGGATAATGGAAGGAAGGGCAGGCAACTGGTCGACTTCATTTAAATAAACAAATAAAAAATAAGATAAACTCTCAGGAATAGATAAATAATAACAAAAAAATTGTAAAGTGGAGAAAGCGAGAGCGCGCGAATGCACTCAAGCAAACACAACAGCACAGCACGATGCGTATTTTTTTTTAAATTGACAAAATATATCAAAAATAAATCAAAGATAAAAATAAGTGGAAAAGGCGAGAGTGCGCGAGCACACAGGAGCAAAGACAAGCAGCGCAGCTTGATGCGTAGTAAAAAAAATAATAAATACACAACTGGTCGACCTCATTAGAAATAAAAACCCAAAAGATTAGATAGACAAACAAACAAACACATAAATGTGGAGAGAAGGGCAGTGCGCGCAGGAGCAAAGGTAAACAGCAGACAGACCTGAATACTTATCTTTACAAGGTCGAACTCAGAACTTTGTTCACTTTGTCTCGGTGACGGATAATGGAAGGAAGGGCAGGCAACTGGTCGACTTCATTTAAATAAACAAAAAATAATAAGATAAACTCTCAGGAATAGATAAATAATAACAAAAAAATTGTAAAGTGGAGAAATGGAGAGCGCGCGAATGCACTCAAGCAAACACAAACAACACAGCACGATGCGTATTTTTTTTTAAATTGAAAAAATAAATCAAAAATAAAAATCAGTGGAAAAGGCGAGAGTGCGCGAGCACACAGGAGCAAAGACAAGCAGCGCAGCTTGATGCGTAGTAAAAAAAATAATAAATAGACAACTGGTCGACCTCATTAGAAATAAAAACCCAAAAGATTAGATAGACAAACAAACAAACACATAAATGTGGAGAGAAGGGCAGTGCGCGCAGGAGCAAAGGTAAACAGCAGACAGACCTGAATCCTTATCTTTACAAGGTCGACCTCAGAAATTTGTTCAGTTTGTCTCGGTGACGGATAATAGAAGGAAGGGCAGGCAACTGGTCGACTTCATTTAAATAAACAAATAAAAAATAAGATAAACTCTCAGGAATAGATAAATAATAACAAAAACATTGTAAAGTGGAGAAAGCGAGAGAGCGCGAATGCACTCAAGCAAACACAAACAGCACAGCACGATGCGTATTTTTTTTTTAAATTGACAAAATAAATCAAAAATAAATCAAAAATAAAAATAAGTGGAAAAGGCGAGAGTGCGCGAGCACACAGGAGCAAAGACAAGGAGCGCAGCTTGATGCGTAGTAAAAAAAATAATAAATAGACAACTGGTCGACCTCATTAGAAATAAAAACCCAAAAGATTAGATAGACAAACAAACAAACACATAAATGTGGAGAGAAGGGCAGGGCGCGCAGGAGCAAAGGTAACCAGCAGACAGACCTGAATCCTTATCTTTACAAGGTCGACCTCAGAACTTTGTTCAGTTTGTCTAGGTGACGGATAATGGAAGGAAGGGCAGGCAACTGGTCGACTTCATTTAAATAAACAAAAAATAATAAGATAAACTCTCAGGAATAGATAAATAATAACAAAAAAATTGTAAAGTGGAGAAAGCAAGAGCGCGCGAATGCACTCAAGCAAACACAAATAGCACAGCATGATTCGTATTATTTTTTAAATTGACAAAATAAATCAAAAATAAAACAAAAATAATAATAAGTGGAAAAGGCGAGAGTGCGCGAGCACACAGGAGCAAAGACAAGCAGCGCAGGTTGATGCGTAGTAAAAAAAATAATAAATAGACAACTGGTCGACCTCATTAGAAATAAAAACCCAAAAGATTAGATAGACAAACAAACAAACACATAAATGTGGAGAGAAGGGCAGTGCGTGCAGGAGCAAAGGTAAACAGCAGACAGACCTGAACCCTTATCTTTACAAGGTCGACCTCAGAACTTTGTTCAGTTTGTCTCGGTGACGGATAATGGAAGGAAGGGCAGGCAACTGGTCGACTTCATTTAAATAAACAAATAAAAAATAAGATAAACTCTCAGGAATAGATAAATAATAACAAAAAAATTGTAAAGTGGAGAAACCGAGAGCGCGCGAATGCACTCAAGCAAACACAAACAGCACAGCACGATGCGTATTTTTTTTAAAGTGACAGAATAAATAAAAAATAAATCAAAAATAAAAATAAGTGGAAAAGGCGAGAGTGCGCGAGCACACAGGAGCAAAGACAAGCAGCGCAGCTTGATACGTAGTAAAAAAAATAATAAATAGACAACTGGTCGACCTCATTAGAAATAAAAACCCAAAAGATTAGATAGACAAACAAACAAACACATAAATGTGGAGAGATGGGCAGTGCGCACAGGAGCAAAGGTAACCAGCAGACAGACCTGAATCCTTATCTTTACAAGGTCGACCTCAGAACTTTGTTCAGTTTGTCTCGGTGACGGATAATGGAAGGAAGGGCAGGCAACTGGTCGACTTCATTTAAATAAACAAATAAAAAATAAGATAAACTCTCAGCAATAGATAAATAATAACAAAAAAATTGTAAAGTGGAGAAAGCGAGAGCGCGCGAATGCACTCAAGCAAACACAAACAGCACAGCACGATGCGTATTTTTTTTAAAGTGACAAAATAAATCAAAAATAAATCAAAAATAAAAATAAGTGGAAAAGGCGAGATTTCGCGAGCACACAGGAGCAAAGACAAGCAGCGCAGCTTGATACTTAGTAAAAAAAATAATAAATAGACAACTGGTCGACCTCATTAGAATAAAAACCCAAAAGATTAGATAGACAAACAAACAAACACATAAATGTGGAGAGAAGGGCAGGGCGCGCAGGAGCAAAGGTAACCAGCAGACAGACCTGAATCCTTATCTTTACAAGGTCGACCTCAGAACTTTGTTCAGTTTGTCTCGGTGACGGATAATGGAAGGAAGGGCAGGCAACTGGTCGACTTCATTTAAATAAACAAATAAAAAATAAGAGAATCTCTCAGGAATAGATAAATAATAAAAAAAATTGTAAAGTGGAGAAAGCGAGAGAGCGCGAATGCACTCAAGCAAACACAAACAGCACAGCACGATGCGTATTTTTTTTTAAAATTGACAAAATAAATCAAAATAAAAATAAGTGGAAAAGGCGAGAGTGCGCGAGCACACAGGAGCAAAGACAAGCAGCACAGCTTGATGCGTAGTAAAAAAAAATAATAAATAGACAACTGGTCGACCTCATTAGAAATAAAAACCCAAAAGATTAGATAGACAAAAAAACAAACACATAAATGTGGAGAGAAGGGCATTGCGTGCAGGAGCAAAGGTAAACAGCAGACAGACCTGAATCCTTATCTTTACAAGGTCGACCTCAGAACTTTGTTCAGTTAGTCTCGGTGACGGATAATGGAAGGAAGGGCAGGAAACTGGTCGACTTCATTTAAATAAACAAAAAATAATAAGATAAACTCTCAGGAATAGATAAATAATAACAAAAAAATTGTAAAGTGGAGAAAGCGAGAGCGCGCGAATGCACTCAAGCAAACACAAACAGCACATCATGATGCGTATTTTTTTTAAAATTGACAAAATAAATCAAAAATAAATCAAAAATAAAAGTAAGTGGAAAAGGCGAGAGTGCGCGAGCACACAGGAGCAAAGACAAGCAGCGCAGCTTGATGCGTAATAAAAAAAATAATAAATAGACAACTGGTCGACCTCATTAGAAATAAAAACCCAAAAGATTAGATAGACAAACAAACAAACACATAAATGTGGAGAGATGGGCAGTGCGCGCAGGAGCAAAGGTAAACAGCAGACAGACCTGAATCCTTATCTTTACAAGGTCGAACTCAGAACTTTGTTCAGTTTGTCTCGGTGACGGATAATGGAAGGAAGGGCAGGCAACTGTCGACTTCATTTAAATAAACAAATAAAAAATAAGATAAACTCTCAGGAACAGATAAATAATAACAAAAAAATTGTAAAGTGGAGAAAGCGAGAGCGCGCGAATGCACTCAAGCAAACAAAAACAGCACAGCACGATGCGTATTTTTTTTAAAATTGACAAAATAAATCAAAAATAAATCAAAAATAAAAATAAGTGGAAAAGGCGAGAGTGCGCGAGCACACAGGAGCAAAGACAAGTAGCACAGCTTGATGCGTAGTAAAAAAAATAATAAATAGACAACTGGTCGACCTCATTAGAAATAAAAACCCAAAAGATTAGATAGACAAACAAACAAACACATAAATGTGGAGAGAAGGGCAGTGCGGGCAGGAGCAAAGGTAAACAGCAGACAGACCTGAATCCTTATCTTTACAAGGTCGACCTCAGAACTTTGTTCAGTTTGTCTCGGTGACGGGTAATGGAAGGAAGGGCAGGCAACTGGTCGACTTCATTCAAATAAACAAATAAAAATAAGATAAACTCTCAGGAATACATAAATAATAACAAAAAAATTGTAAAGTGGAGAAAGCGAGAGAGCGCGAATGCACTCAAGCAAACACAAACAGCACAGCACGATGCGTATTTTTTTTTAAATTGACAAAATAAATCAAAAATAAATCAAAAATAAAAATAAGTGGAAAAGGCGAGAGTGCGCGAGCACACAGGAGCAAAGACAAGCAGCGCAGCTTGATGCGTAGTACAAAAATAATAAATGGACAACTGGTCGACCTCATTAGAAATAAAAACCCAAAAGATTAGATAGACAAACAAACACATAAATGTGGAGAGAAGGGCAGGGCGCGCAGGAGCAAAGGTAACCAGCAGACAGACCTGAATCCTTATCTTTACAAGGTCGACCTCAGAACTTTGTTCAGTTTGTCTCGGTGACGGATAATGGAAGGAAGGGCAGGCAACTGGTCGACTTCATTTAAATAAACAAAAAATAATAAGATAAACTCTCAGGAATAGATAAATAATAACAAAAAAATTGTAAAGTGGAGAAAGCAAGAGCGCGCGAATGCACTCAAGCAAACACAAACAGCACAGCATGATACGTATTTTCTTTTAAATTGACAAAATAAATCAAAAATAAATCAAAAATAAAAATAAGTGGAAAAGGCGAGAGTGCGCGAGCACACAGGAGCAAACAAGCAGCGCAGCTTGATGCGTAGTAAAAAAAATAATAAATAGAAAACTGGTCGACCTCATTAGAAATAAAAACCCAAAAGATTAGATAGACAAACAAACAAACACATAAATATGGAGAGATGGGCAGTGCGCGCAGGAGCAAAGGTAAACAGCAGACAGATCTGAATCCTTATCTTTACAAGGTCGACCTCAGAACTTTGTTCAGTTTGTCTCGGTGACGGATAATGGAAGGAAGGGCAGGCAACTGGTCGACTTCATTTAAATAAACAAATAAAAAATAAGATAAACTCTAGGAATAGATAAATAATAACAAAAAAATTGTAAAGTGGAGAAAGCGAGAGCGCGCTAATGCACTCAAGCAAACACAAACAGCACAGCACGATGCGAATTTTTTTTTAAAATTGACAAAATAAATAAAAAATAAATCAAAAATAAAAACAAGTGGAAAATGCGAGAGTGCGCGAGCACACAGGAGCAAAGACAAGCAGCGAAGCTTGATGCGTAGTAAAAAAAAATAATAAATAGACAACTGGTAGACCTCATTAGAAATAAAAACCCAAAGATTAGATAGACAAACAAACAAACACATAAATGTGGAGAGAAGGGCAGTGCGCGCAGGAGCAAAGGTAAACAGCAGACAGACCTGAATCCTTATCTTTACAAGGTCGACCTCAGAACTTTGTTCAGTTTGTCTAGGTGACGGATAATGGAAGGAAGTGCAGACAACTGGTCGACTTCATTTAAATAAACAAATAAAAAATAAGATAAACTCTCAGGAATAGATAAATAATAACAAAAAAAATTGTAAAGTGGAGAAAGCGAGAGCGCGGGAATGCACTCAAGCAAACACAAACAGCACAGCACGATGCGTAATTTTTTTTAAATTGACAAAATAAATCAAAAATAAATCAAAAATAAAAACAAGTGGAAAAGGAGAGAGTGCGCGAGCACACAGGAGCAAAGACAAGCAGCGCAGCTTGATGCGTAGTAAAAAAAATAATAAATAGACAACTGGTCGACCTCATTAGAAATAAAAACCCAAACGATTCGATAGACAAACAAACAAACACATAAATGTGGAGAGAAGGGCAGTGCGTGCAGGAGCAAAGGTAAACAGCAGACAGACCTGAATCCTTATCTTTACAAGGTCGACCTCAGAACTTTGCTCAGTTTGTCTCGGTGACGGATAATGGAAGGAAGGGCCGGCAACTAGTCGACTTCTTTTAAATAAAAAAATAAAAACTAAGATAAACTCTCAGGAATAGATAAATAATAACAAAAAAATTGTAAAGTGGAGAAAGCGAGAGCGCGCGAATGCACTCAAGCAAACACAAACAGCACAGCACGATGCGTATTTTTTTTAATTGACAAAATAAATCAAAAATAAATCAAAAATAAAAATAAGTGGAAAAGGCGAGAGTGCGCGAGCACACAGGAGCAAAGACAAGCAGCGCAGCTTGATGCGTAGTAAAAAAAAATAATAAATAGACAACTGGTCGACCTCATTAGAAATAAAAACCCAAAATATTAGATAGACAAACAAACACATAAATGTGGAGAGAAGGGCAGTGCGCGCAGGAGCAAAGGTAAACAGCAGACAGACCTGAATCCTTATCTTTACAAGGTCGACCTCAGAACTTTGTTCAGTTTGTCTCGGTGACGGATAATGGAAGGAAGGGCAGGCAACTGGTCGACTTCATTTAAATAAACAAATAAAAAATAAGATAAACTCTCAGGAATAGATAAATAATAACAAAAAAAATTGTAAACTGGAGAAAGCGAGAGCGCGCGAATGCTCTCAAGCAAACACAAACAGCACAGCACGATGCGTATTTTTTTTTAAATTGACAAAATAAATCAAAAATAAATCAAAGATAAAAATAAGTGGAAAAGTCGAGAGTGCGCGAGCACACAGGAGCAAAGACAAGCAGCGCAGCTTGATGCGTAGTAAAAAAAATAATAAATAGACAACTGGTCGACCTCATTAGAAATAAAAACCCAAAAGATTAGATAGACAAACAAACAAACACATAAATGGGGAGAGAAGGGCAGTGCGCGCAGGAGCAAAGGTAAACAGCAGACAGACCTGAATCCTTATCTTTACAAGGTCAACCTCAGAACTTTGTTCAGTTTGTCTCGGTGACGGATAATGGAAGGAAGGGCAGGCAACTGGTCGACTTCATTTAAATAAACAAATAAAAAATAAGATAAACTCTCAGGAATAGATAAATAATAACAAAAAATTGTAAAGTGGAGAAAGCGAGAGCGCGGGAATGCACTCAAGCAAACACAAACAGCACAGCACGATGCGTATTTTTTTAAAATTTACAAAATATATCAAAAATAAATCAAAAATAAAAATAAGTGGAAAAGGCGAGAGTGCGCGAGCACACAGGAGCAAAGACAAGCAGCGCAGCTTGATGCGTAGTAAAAAAAATAATAAATAGACAACTGGTCGACCTCATTAGAAATAAAAACCCAAACGATTCGATAGACAAACAAACAAACACATAAATGTGGAGAGAAGGGCAGTGCGCGCAGGAGCAAAGGTAAACAGCAGACAGACCTGAATCCTTATCTTTACAAGGTCGACCTCAGAACTTTGTTCAGTTTGTCTAGGTGACAGATAATGGAAGGAAGTGCAGGCAACTGGTCGACTTCATTTAAATAAACAAATAAAAAATAAGATAAACTCTCAGGAATAGATAAATAATAACAAAAAAATTGTAAAGTGGAGAAAGCGAGAGCGCGGGAATGCACTCAAGCAAACACAAACAGCACAGCACGATGCGTAATTTTTTTTAAATTGACAAAATAAATCAAAAATAAATCAAAAATAAAAACAAGTGGAAAAGGCGAGAGTGCGCGAGCACACAGGAGCAAAGACAAGTAGCCCAGCTTGATGCGTAGTAAAAAAAAATAATAAATAGACAACTGGTCGACCTCATTAGAAATAAAAACCCAAAAGATTAGATAGACAAACAAACACATAAATGTGGAGAGAAGGGCAGTGCGCGCAGGAGCAAAGGTAAACAGCAGACAGACCTGAATCCTTATCTTTACAAGGTCGACCTCAGAACTTTGTTCAGTTTGTCTCGGTGACGGATAATGGAAGGAAGGGCAGGCAACTGGTCGACTTCATTTAAATAAACAAATAAAAAATAAGATAAACTCTCAGGAATAGATAAATAATAACAAAAAAAATTGTAAACTGGAGAAAGCGAGAGCGCGCGAATGCTCTCAAGCAAACACAAACAGCACAGCACGATGCGTATTTTTTTTAAATTGACAAAATAAATCAAAAATAAATCAAAGATAAAAATAAGTGGAAAAGTCGAGAGTGCGCGAGCACACAGGAGCAAAGACAAGCAGCGCAGCTTGATGCGTAGTAAAAAAAATAATAAATAGACAACTGGTCGACCTCATTAGAAATAAAACCCAAAAGATTAGATAGACAAACAAACAAACACATAAATGGGGAGAGAAGGGCAGTGCGCGCAGGAGCAAAGGTAAACAGCAGACAGACCTGAATCCTTATCTTTACAAGGTCGACCTCAGAACTTTGTTCAGTTTGTCTCGGTGACGGATAATGGAAGGAAGGGCAGGCAACTGGTCGACTTCATTTAAATAAACAAAAAAATAAGATAAACTCTCAGGAATAGATAAATAATAACAAAAAATTGTAAAGTGGAGAAAGCGAGAGCGCGGGAATGCACTCAAGCAAACACAAACAGCACAGCACGATGCGTATTTTTTTAAAATTTACAAAATATATCAAAAATAAATCAAAAATAAAAATAAGTGGAAAAGGCGAGAGTGCGCGAGCACACAGGAGCAAAGACAAGCAGCGCAGCTTGATGCGTAGTAAAAAAAATAATAAATAGACAACTGGTCGACCTCATTAGAAATAAAAACCCAAAAGATTAGATAGATAAACAAACAAACACATAAATGGGGAGAGAAGGGCAGTGCGCGCAGGAGCAAAGTTAAACAGCAGACAGACCTGAATCCTTATCTTTACAAGGTCGACCTCAGAACTTTGTTCAGTTCGTCTCGGTGACGGATAATGGAAGGAAGGGCAGGCAACTGGTCGACTTCATTTAAATAAACAAAAAAAAATAAGATAAACTCTCAGGAATAGATAAATAATAACAAAAAAATTGTAAAGTGGAGAAAGCGAGAGCACGCGAATGGACTCAAGCAAACACAAACAGCACAGCATGATGCGTATTTTTTTTTAAATTGACAAATAAATCAAAAATAAATCAAAAATAAAAACAAGTGGAAAATGCGGGAGTGCGCGAGCACACAGGAGCAAAGACAAGCAGCGCAGCTTGATGCGTAGTCAAAAAAATAATAAATAGACAACTGGTCGACCTCATTAGAAATAAAAACCCAAACGATTCGATAGACAAACAAACAAACACATAAATGTGGAGAGAAGGGCAGTGCGCGCAGGAGCAAAGGTAAACAGCAGACAGACCTGAATCCTTATCTTTACAAGGTCGACCTCAGAACTTTGTTCAGTTTGTCTAGGTGACGGATAATGGAAGGAAGTGCAGGCAACTGGTCGACTTCATTTAAATAAACAAATAAAAAATAAGATAAACTCTCAGGTATAGATAAATAATAACAAAAAAATTGTAAAGTGGAGAAAGCGAGAGCGCGGGAATGCACTCAAGCAAACACAAACAGCACAGCACGATGCGTAATTTTTTTTAAATGGACAAAATAAATCAAAAATAAATCAAAAATAAAAACAAGTGGAAAAGGCGAGAGTGCGCGAGCACACAGGAGCAAAGACAAGCAGCGCAGCTTGATGCGTAGTAAAAAAAAATAATAAATAGACAACTGGTCGACCTCATTAGAAATAAAAACCCAAACGATTCGATAGACAAACAAACAAACACATAAATGTGGAGAGAAGGGCAGTGCGCGCAGGAGCAAAGGTAAACAGCAGACAGACCTGAATCCTTATCTTTACAAGGTCGACCTCAGAACTTTGTTCAGTTTGTCTCGGTGACGGATAATGGAAGGAAGGGCAGGCAACTGGTCGACTTCATTTAAATAAACAAATAAAAAATAAGATAAACTCTCAGGAATAGATAAATAATAACAAAAAAATTGTAAAGTGGAGAAAGCGAGAGCGCGCGAATGCACTCAAGCAAACACAAACAGCACAGCACGATGCGTATTTTTTTTTTAAATTGACAAAATATATCAAAAATAAATCAAAGATAAAAATAAGTGGAAAAGGCGAGAGTGCGCGAGCACACAGGAGCAAAGACAAGCAGCGCAGCTTGATGCGTAGTAAAAAAAATAATAAATACACAACTGGTCGACCTCATTAGAAATAAAAACCCAAAAGATTAGATAGACAAACAAACAAACACATAAATGTGGAGAGAAGGGCAGTGCGCGCAGGAGCAAAGGTAAACAGCAGACAGACCTGAATACTTATCTTTACAAGGTCGAACTCAGAACTTTGTTCACTTTGTCTCGGTGACGGATAATGGAAGGAAGGGAAGGCAACTGGTCGACTTCATTTAAATAAACAAATAAAAAATAAGATAAACTCTCAGGAATAGATAAATAATAACAAAAAAATTGTAAAGTGGAGAAATGGAGAGCGCGCGAATGCACTCAAGCAAACACAAACAACACAGCACGATGCGTATTTTTTTTTAAATTGAAAAAATAAATCAAAATAAAAATCAGTGGAAAAGGCGAGAGTGCGCGAGCACACAGGAGCAAAGACAAGCAGCGCAGCTTGATGCGTAGTAAAAAAAATAATAAATAGACAACTGGTCGACCTCATTAGAAATAAAAACCCAAAAGATTAGATAGACAAACAAACAAACACATAAATGTGGAGAGAAGGGCAGTGCGCGCAGGAGCAAAG
>NW_025958855.1:0-39704 GCF_023159225.1 Perognathus longimembris pacificus | reverse complement strand
TATAATCTTTGGGTTTTTATTTCTAATGAGGTCTACCAGTTGTCTATTTATTATTTTTTTTTTACTACGCATCAAGCTTCGCTGCTTGTCTTTGCTCCTGTGTGCTCGCGCACTCTCGCATTTTCACTTGTTTTTATTTTTGATTTATTTTTTATTTATTTTGTCAATTTTAAAAAAAATTTCGCATCGTGCTGTGCTGTTTGTGTTTGCTTGAGTGCATTTAGCGCGCTCTCGCTTTCTCCACTTTACAATTTTTTTGTTATTATTTATCTATTCCTACAGTTTATCTTATTTTTATTTGTTTATTTAAATGAAGTCGACCAGTTGCCTGCCCTTCCTTCCATTATCCGTCACCGAGACAAACTGAACAAAGTTCTGAGGTCGACCTTGTAAAGATAAGGATTCAGATCTGTCTGCTGTTTACCTTTGCTCCTGCGCGCACTGCCCATCTCGTCCACATTTATGTGTTTGTTTGTTTGTCTATCTAATCTTTTGGGTTTTTATTTCTAATGAGGTCGACCAGTTTTCTATTTATTATTTTTTTTTACTACGCATCAAGCTGCGCTGCTTGTTTGCTCCTGTGTGCTCGCGCACTCTCGCCTTTTCCACTTATTTTTATTTTTTGATTTATTTTTTGATTTATTTTGTCAATTTAAAAGAAAATACGTATCATGCTGTGCTGTTTGTGTTTGCTTGAGTGCATTCGCGCGCTCTTGCTTTCTCCACTTTACATTTTTTTTGTTTTTATTTATCTATTCCTGAGAGTTTATCTTATTATTTTTTGTTTATTTAAATGAAGTCGACCAGTTGCCTGCCCTTCCTTCCATTATCCGTCACCGAGACAAACTGAACAAAGTTCTGAGGTCGACCTTGTAAAGATAAGGATTCAGGTCTGTCTGCTGTTTACCTTTGCTCCTGACGCGCCCTGCCCTTCTCTCCACATTTATGTGTTTGTTTGTCTATCTAATCTTTTGGGTTTTATTTCTATTGAGGTCGACCAGTTGTCCATTTATTATTTTTGTACTACGCATCAAGCTGCGCTGCTTGTCTTTGCTCCTGTGTGCACGCGCACTCTCGCCTTTTCCACTTATTTTATTTTTGATTTATTTTGATTTTTTTTGTCAATTTAAAAAAAAATACGCATCGTGCTGTGCTGTTTGTGTTTGCTTGAGTGCATTCGCGCTCTCTCGCTTTCTCACTTTACAATTTTTTTGTTATTATTTATCTATTCCTGAGAGTTTATCTTATTTTTATTTGTTTATTTAATGAAGTCGACCAGTTGCCTGCCCTTCCTTCCATTACCCGTCACCGAGACAAACTGAACAAAGTTCTGAGGTCGACCTTGTAAAGATAAGGATTCAGGTCTGTCTGCTGTTTACCTTTGCTCCTGCCCGCACTGCCTTCTCTCCACATTTATGTGTTTGTTTGTTTGTCTATCTAATCTTTTGGGTTTTTATTTCTAATGAGGTCGACCAGTTGTCTATTTATTATTTTTTTTACTACGCATCAAGCTGTGCTACTTGTCTTTGCTCCTGTGTGCTCGCGCACTCTCGCCTTTTCCACTTATTTTTATTTTTGATTTATTTTTGATTTATTTTGTCAATTTTAAAAAAATACGCATCGTGCTGTGCTGTTTGTGTTTGCTTGAGTGCATTCGCGCGCTCTCGCTTTCTCCACTTTACAATTTTTTTGTTATTATTTATCTGTTCCTGAGAGTTTATCTTATTTTTTATTTGTTTATTTAAATGAAGTCGACCAGTTGCCTACCCTTCCTTCCATTATCCGTCACCGAGACAAACTGAACAAAGTTCTGAGTTCGACCTTGTAAAGATAAGGATTCAGGTCTGTCTGCTGTTTACCTTTGCTCCTGCGCGCACTGCCCAATCTCTCCACATTTATGTGTTTGTTTGTTTGTCTATCTAATCTTTTGGGTTTTTATTTCTAATGAGGTCGACAGTTGTCTATTTATTATTTTTTTTATACGCATCAAGCTGCGCTGCTTGTCTTTGCTCCTGTGTGCTCGCGCACTCTCGCCTTTCCACTTACTTTTATTTTTGATTTATTTTTGATTTATTTTGTCAATTTTAAAAAAATACGCATCATGATGTGCTGTTTGTGTTTGCTTGAGTGCATTCGCGCGCTCTCGCTTTCTCCACTTTACAATTTTTTGTTATTATTTATCTATTCCTGAGAGTTTATCTTATTATTTTTGTTTATTTAAATGAAGTCGACCAGTTTCCTGCCATTCCTTCCATTATCCGTCACCGAGACTAACTGAACAAAGTTCTGAGGTCGACCTTGTAAAAGATAATGGTGATTCAGGTCTGTCTGCTGTTTACCTTTGCTCCTGCACGCAATGCCCTTCTCTCCACATTTATGTGTTTGTTTTTTTGTCTATCTAATCTTTTGGGTTTTTATTTCTAATGAGGACGACCAGTTGTCTATTATTATTTTTTTTTACTACGCATCAAGCTGCGCTGCTTGGACATTGCTCCTGTGTGCTCGCGCACTCTCGCCTTTTCCACTTATTTTTATTTTTGATTTATTTTGTCAATTTTAAAAAAAATACGCATCGTGCTGTGCTGTTTGTGTTTGCTTGAGTGCATTCGCGCTCTCTCGCTTTTCTCCACTTTACAATTTTTTTTATTATTTATCTATTCCTGAGAGATTCTCTTATTTTTTATTTGTTTATTTAAATGAAGTCGACCAGTTGCTGCCCTTCCTTTCCATTAATCCGTCACCGAGACAAACTGAACAAAGTTCTGAGTCGACCTTGTAAAGATAAGGATTCAGGTCTGTCTGCTGGTTACCTTTGCTCCTGCGCGCCTGCCCTTCTCTCCACATTTATGTGTTTGTTTGTTTGTCTATCTAATCTTTTGGGTTTTTATTTCTAATGAGGTCGACCAGTTGTCTATTTATTATTTTTTTTTACTACGTATCAAGCTGCGCTGCTTGTCTTTGCTCCTGTTGCTCGCGCACTCTCGCCTTTTCCACTTATTTTTATTTTTGATTTATTTTTATTTATTCTGTCACTTAAAAAAAATACGCATCGTGCTGTGCTGTTTGTGTTTGCTTGAGTGCATTCGCGCGCTCTCGGTTTCTCCACTTTACAATTTTTTTGTTATTATTTATCTATTCCTGAGAGTTTATCTTATTTTTTATTTGTTTATTTAAATGAAGTCGACCAGTTGCCTGCCCTTCCTTCCATTATCCGTCACCGAGACAAACTGAACAAAGTTCTGAGGTCGACCTTGTAAAGATAAGGGTTCAGGTCTGTCTGCTGTTTACCTTTGCTCCTGCACGCACTGCCCTTCTCTCCACATTTATGTGTTTGTTTGTTTGTCTATCTAATCTTTTGGGTTTTTATTTCTAATGAGGTCGACCAGTTGTCTATTTATTATTTTTTTTACTACGCATCAACCTGCGCTGCTTGTCTTTGCTCCTGTGTGCTCGCGCACTCTCGCCTTTTCCACTTATTATTATTTTTGTCTTTATTTTTTGATTTATTTTGTCAATTTAAAAATAATACGAATCATGCTGTGCTATTTGTGTTTGCTTGAGTGCATTCGCGCGCTCTTGCTTTCTCCACTTTACAATTTTTTTGTTATTATTATCTATTCCTGAGAGTTTATCTTATTATTTTTTGTTTATTTAAATGAAGTCGACCAGTTGCCTGCCCTTCCTTCAATTATCCGTCACCTAGACAAACTGAACAAAGTTCTGAGGTCGACCTTGTAAAGATAAGGATTCAGGTCTGTCTGCTGGTTACCTTTGCTCCTGCGCGCCCTGCCCTTCTCTCCACATTTATGTGTTTGTTTGTTTGTCTATCTAATCTTTTGGGTTTTTATTTCTAATGAGGTCGACCAGTTGTCTATTTATTATTTTTTTTACTACGCATCAAGCTGCGCTCCTTGTCTTTGCTCTTGTGTGCTCGGGCACTCTCGCCTTTTCCACTTATTTTTATTTTTGATTTATTTTTGATTTATTTTGTCAATTTAAAAAAAAATACGCATCGTGCTGTGCTGTTTGTGTTTGCTTGAGTGCATTCGCGCTCTCTCGCTTTCTCCACTTTACAATGTTTTTGTTATTATTTATCTATTCCTGAGAGTTTATCTTATTTTTTATTTGTTTATTTAAATGAAGTCGACCAGTTGCCTGCCCTTCCTTCTATTATCCGTCACCGAGACAAACTGAACAAATTTCTGAGGTCGACCTTGTAAAGATAAGGATTCAGGTCTGTCTGCTGTTTACCTTTGCTCTGCGCGCACTGCCCTTCTCTCCACATTTATGTGTTTGTTTGTTTGTCTATCTAATCTTTTGGGTTTTTATTTCTAATGAGGTCGACCAGTTGTCTATTTATTATTTTTTTTACTACGCATTCAAGCTGCGCTGCTTGTCTTTGCTCCTGTGTGCTCGCGCACTCTCGCCTTTTCCACTGATTTTTATTTTGATTTATTTTTTCAATTTAAAAAAAAATACGCATCGTGCTGTGTTGTTTGTGTTTGCTTGAGTGCATTCGCGCGCTCTCCATTTCTCCACTTTACAATTTTTTTGTTATTATTTATCTATTCCTGAGAGTTTATCTTATTTTTTATTTGTTTATTTAAATTGAAGTCGACCAGTTGCTTCCCTTCCTTCCATTATCCGTCACCGAGACAAAGTGAACAAAGTTCTGAGTTCGACCTTGTAAAGATAAGTATTCAGGTCTGTCTGCTGTTTACCTTTGCTCCTGCGCGCACTGCCCTTCTCTCCACATTTATGTGTTTGTTTGTTTGTCTATCTAATCTTTTGGGTTTTTATTCTAATGAGGTCGACAGTTGTGTATTTATTATTTTTTTTACTACGCATCAAGCTGCGCTGCTTGTCTTTGCTCCTGTGTGCTCGCGCACTCTCGCCTTTTCCACTTATTTTTATCTTTGATTTATTTTTGATATATTTTGTCAATTTAAAAAAAAATACGCATCGTGCTGTGCTGTTTGTGTTTGCTTGAGTGCATTCGCGCGCTCTCGCTTTCTCCACTTTACAATTTTTTTGTTATTATTTATCTATTCCTGAGAGTTTATCTTATTTTTTATTTGTTTATTTAAATGAAGTCGACCAGTTGCCTGCCCTTCCTTCATTATCCGTCACCGAGACAACTGAACAAAGTTCTGAGGTCGACCTTGTAAAGATAAGGATTCAGGTCTGTCTGCTGTTTACCTTTGCTCCTGCGCGCACTGCCCTTCTCTCCACATTTATGTGTTTGTTTGTTTGTCTATCGAATCGTTTGGGTTTTTATTCTAATGAGGTCGACCAGTTGTCTATTTATTATTTTTTTTTTACTACGCATCAAGCTGCGCTGCTTGTCTTTGCTCCTGTGTGCTCGCGCACTCTCGCCTTTTCCACTTGTTTTTATTTTGATTTATTTTTGATTTATTTTGTCAATTTAAAAAAAATTACGCATCGTGCTGTGCTGTTTGTGTTTGCTTGAGTGCATTCCCGCGCTCTCGCTTTCTCCACTTTACAATTTTTTTTGTTATTAATTATCTATACCTGAGAGTTTATCTTATTTTTTATTTGTTTATTTAAATGAAGTCGACCAGTTGCCTGCACTTCCTTCATTATCCGTCACCTAGACAAACTGAACAAAGTTCTGAGGTCGACCTTGTAAAGATAAGGATTCAGGTCTGTCTGCTGTTTACCTTTGCTCCTGCGCGCACTGCCCTTCTCTCCACATTTATGTGTTTGTTTGTTTGTCTATCGAATCGTTTGGGTTTTTATTTCTAATGAGGTCGACCAGTGTCTATTTATTATTTTTTTGACTACGCATCAAGCTGCGCTGCTTGTCTTTGCTCCTGTGTGCTCGCGCACTCCCGCATTTTCCACTTGTTTTTATTTTTGATTTATTTTTGATTTATTTTGTCAATTAAAAAAAAATACGCATCATGCTGTGCTGTTTGTGTTTGCTTGAGTCCATTCGCGTGCTCTCGCTTTCTCCACTTTACAATTTTTTTGTTATTATTTATCTATTCCTGAGAGTTTATCTTATTTTTTTTGTTTATTTAAATGAAGTCGACCAGTTGCCTGCCCTTCCTTCCATTATCCGTCACCGAGACGAACTGAACAAAGTTCTGAGGTCGACCTTGTAAAGATAAGGATTCAGGTCTGTCTGCTGTTTAACTTTGCTCCTGCGCGCACTGCCCCTTCTCTCCCATTTATGTGTTTGTTTGTTTATCTATCTAATCTTTTGGGTTTTTATTTCTAATGAGGTCGACCAGTTGTCTATTTATTATTTTTTTTACTACGCATCAAGCTGCGCTGCTTGTCTTTGCTCCTGTGTGCTCGCGCACTCTCGCCTTTTCCACTTATTTTTATTTTGATTTATTTTTGATATATTTTGTAAATTTTAAAAAAATACGCATCGTGCTGTGCTGTTTGTGTTTGCTTGAGTGCATTCCCGCGCTCTCGCTTTCTCCACTTACAATTTTTGTTATTATTTATCTATTCCTGAGAGTTTATCTTATTTTTTTGTTTATTTAAATGAAGTCGACCAGTTGCCTGCCCTTCCTTCCATTATCCGTCACCGAGACAAACTGAACAAAGTTCTGAGGTCGACCTTGTAAAGATAAGGATTCAGGTCTGTCTGCTGTTTACCTTTGCTCCTGCGCGCACTGCCCTTCTCTCCCCATTTATGTGTTTGTTTGTTTGTCTATCTAATCTTTTGGGTTTTTATTTCTAATGAGGTCGACCAGTTGTCTATTTATTATTTTTTTTACTACGCATCAAGCTGCGCTGCTTGTCTTTGCTCCTGTGTGCTCGCGCACTCTCGACTTTTCCACTTATTTTTATCTTTGATTTATTTTTGATTTATTTTGTCAATTTAAAAAAAATACGCATCGTGCTGTGCTGTTTGTGTTTGCTTGAGAGCATTCGCGCGCTCTCGCTTTCTCCAGTTTACAATTTTTTTTGTTATTATTTATCTATTCCTGAGAGTTTATCTTATTTTTTATTTGTTTATTTAAATGAAGTCGACAGTTGCCTGCCCTTCCTTCCATTATCCGTCACCGAGACAAACTGAACAAAGTTCTGAGGTCGACCTTGTAAAGATAAGGATTCAGGTCTGTCTGCTGTTTACCTTTGCTCCTGCGCGCACTGCCCTTCTCTCCACATTTATGTGTTTGTTTGTCTATCTAATCTTTTGGGTTTTTATTTCTAATGAGGTCGACCAGTTGTCTATTTATTATTTTTTTTTACTACGCATCAAGCTGGGCTGCTTGTCTTTGCTCCTGTGTGCTCGCGCACTCTCGCCTTTTCCACTTGTTTTTATTTTTGATTTATTTTTGATTTATTTTGTCAATTTAAAAAAAATTACGCATCGTGCTGTGCTGTTTGTGTTTGCTTGAGTGCATTCCCGCGCTCTCGCTTTCTCCACTTTACAATTTTTTTGTTATTATTTATCTATTCCTGAGAGTTTATCTTATTTTTTATTTGTTTATTTAAATGAAGTCGACCAGTTGCCTGCACTTCCTTCCATTATCTGTCACCTAGACAAACTGAACAAAGTTCTGAGGTCGACCTTGTAAAGATAAGGATTCAGGTCTGTCTGCTGTTTACCTTTGCTCCTGCGCGCACTGCCCTTCTCTCCACATTATGTGTTTGTTTGTTTGTCTATCGAATCGTTTGGGTTTTTATTTCTAATGAGGTCGACCAGTTGTCTATTTATTATTTTTTTTACTACGCATCAAGCTGCGCTGCTTGTCTTTGCTCCTGTGTGCTCGCGCACTCTCGCCCTTTTCCACTTATTTTTATTTTTGATTTATTTTTGATATATTTTGTAAATTTTAAAAAATACGCATCGTGCTGTGCTGTTTGTGTTTGCTTGAGTGCATTCCCGCGCTCTCGCTTTCTCCACTTTACAATTTTTTGTTATTATTTATCTATTCCTGAGAGTTTATCTTATTTTTATTTGTTTATTTAAATGAAGTCGACCAGTTGCCTGCCCTTCCTTCCATTATCCGTCACCGAGACAAACTGAACAAAGTTCTGAGGTTGACCTTGAAAGATAAGGATTCAGGTCTGTCCGCTGTTTACCTTTGCTCCTGCGCGCACTGCCCTTCTCTCCCCATTTATGTGTTTGTTTGTTTGTCTATCTAATCTTTTGGGTTTTTTATTTCTAATGAGGTCGACCAGTTGTCTATTTATTATTTTTTTTACTACGCATCAAGCTGCGCTGCTTGTCTTTGCTCCTGTGTGCTCGCGCACTCTCGACTTTTCCACTTATTTTTATCTTTGATTTATTTTTGATTTATTTTGTCAATTTAAAAAAAAATACGCATCGTGCTGTGCTGTTTGTGTTTGCTTGAGAGCATTCGCGCGCTCTCGCTTTCTCCAGTTTACAATTTTTTTGTTATTATTTATCTATTCCTGAGAGTTTATCTTATTTTTTATTTGTTTATTTAAATGAAGTCGACCAGTTGCCTGCCCTTCCTTCCATTATCCGTCACCGAGACAAACTGAACAAAGTTCTGAGGTCGACCTTGTAAAGATAAGGATTCAGGTCTGTCTGCTGTTTACCTTTGCTCCTGCGCGCACTGCCCTTCTCTCCACATTTATGTGTTTGTTTGTCTATCTAATATTTTGGGTTTTTATTTCTAATGAGGTCGACCAGTTGTCTATTTATTATTTTTTTTTACTACGCATCAAGCTGCGCTGCTTGTCTTTGCTCCTGTGTGCTCGCACTCTCGCCTTTTCCACTTATTTTTATTTTTGATTTATTTTTGATTTATTTGTCAATTAAAAAAAATACGCATCGTGCTGTGCTGTTTGTGTTTGCTTGAGTGCATTCGCGCGCTCTCGCTTTCTCCACTTTACAATTTTTTTGTTATTATTTATCTATTCCTGAGAGTTTATCTTAGTTTTTATTTTTTTATTTAAAAGAAGTCGACTAGTTGCCGGCCCTTCCTTCCATTATCCGTCACCGAGACAAACTGAGCAAAGTTCTGAGGTCGACCTTGTAAAGATAAGGATTCAGGTCTGTCTGCTGTTTACCTTTGCTCCTGCACGCACTGCCCTTCTCTCCACATTTATGTGTTTGTTTGTTTGTCTATCGAATCGTTTGGGTTTTTATTTCTAATGAGGTCGACCAGTTGTCTATTTATTATTTTTTTTTACTACGCATCAAGCTGCGCTGCTTGTCTTTGCTCCTGTGTGCTCGCGCACTCTCTCCTTTTCCACTTGTTTTATTTTTGATTTATTTTTGATTATTTTGTCAATTTAAAAAAAATTACGCATCGTGCTGTGCTGTTTGTGTTTGCTTGAGTGCATTCCCGCGCTCTCGCTTTCTCCACTTTACAATTTTTTTGTTATTATTTATCTATTCCTGAGAGTTTATCTTATTTTTTATTTGTTTATTTAAATGAAGTCGACCAGTTGTCTGCACTTCCTTCCATTATCCGTCACCTAGACAAACTGAACAAAGTTCTGAGGTCGACCTTGTAAAGATAAGGATTCAGGTCTGTCTGCTGTTTACCTTTGCTCCTGCGCGCACTGCCCTTCTCTCCACATTTATGTGTTTGTTTGTTTGTCTATCTAATCTTTGGGTTTTTATTTCTAATGAGGTCTACCAGTTGTCTATTTATTATTTTTTTTTACTACGCATCAAGCTTCGCTGCTTGTCTTTGCTCCTGTGTGCTCGCGCACTCTCGCATTTTCCACTTGTTTTTATTTTGATTTATTTTTTATTTATTTTGTCAATTTTAAAAAAAATTCGCATCGTGCTGTGCTGTTTGTGTTGCTTGAGTGCATTAGCGCGCTCTCGCTTTCTCCACTTTACAATTTTTTTGTTATTAGTTATCTATTCCTAGAGTTTATCTTATTTTTTATTTGTTTATTTAAATGAAGTCGACCAGTTGCCTGCCCTTCCTTCCATTATCCGTCACCGAGACAAACTGAACAAAGTTCTGAGGTCGACCTTGTAAAGATAAGGATTCAGATCTGTCTGCTGTTTACTTTGCTCCTGCGCGCACTGCCCATCTCTCCATATTTATGTGTTTGTTTGTTTGTCTATCTAATCTTTTGGGTTTTTATTTCTAATGAGGTCGACCAGTTTTCTATTTATTATTTTTTTACTACGCATCAAGCTGCGCTGCTTGTGTGCTCCTGTGTGCTCGCGCACTCTCGCCTTTTCCACTTATTTTTATTTTTGATTTATTTTTGATTTATTTTGTCAATTTAAAAGAAAATACGTATCATGCTGTGCTGTTTGTGTTTGCTTGAGTGCATTCGCGCGCTCTTGCTTTCTCCACTTTACAATTTTTTTGTTATTATTTATCTATTCCTGAGAGTTTATCTTATATTTTTTGTTTATTTAAATGAAGTCGACAGTTGCCTGCCCTTCCTTCATTATCCGTCACGAGACAAACTGAACAAAGTTCTGAGGTCGACCTTGTAAAGATAAGGATTCAGGTCTGTCTGCTGGTTACCTTTGCTCCTGCGCGCCCTGCCCTTCTCTCACATTTATGTGTTTGTTTGTCTATCTAATCTTTTGGGTTTTTATTTCTAATGAGGTCGACCAGTTGTCCATTTATTATTTTTGTACTACGCATCAAGCTGCGCTGCTTGTCTTTGCTCCTGTGTGCTCGCGCACTCTCGCCTTTTCCACTTATTTATATTTTTGATTTATTTTTGATTTATTTTGTCAATTTAAAAAAAAATACGCATCGTGCTGTGCTGTTTGTGTTTGCTTGAGTGCATTCGCGCTCTCTCGCTTTCTCCACTTTACAATTTTTTTGTTATTATTTATGTATTCCTGAGAGTTTATCTTATTTTTATTTGTTTATTGAATGAAGTCGACCAGTTGCCTGCCCTTCCTTCCATTACCCGTCACCGAGACAAACTGAACAAAGTTCTGAGGTCGACCTTGTAAAGATAAGGATTCAGGTCTGTCTGCTGTTTACCTTTGCTCCTGCCCGCACTGCCCTTCTCTCCACATTTATGTGTTTGTTTGTTTGTCTATCTAATCTTTTGGGTTTTTATTTCTAATGAGGTCGACCAGTTGTCTATTTATTATTTTTTTTACTACGCATCAAGCTGTGCTACTTGTCTTTGCTCCTGTGTGCTCGCGCACTCTCGCCTTTTCCACTTATTTTTATTTTGATTTATTTTTGATTTATTTTGTCAATTTTAAAAAAAATACGCATCGTGCTGTGCTGTTTTTGTTTGCTTGAGTGCATTCGCGCGCTCTCGCTTTCTCCACTTTACAATTTTTTTGTTATTATTATCTGTTCCTGAGAGTTTATCTTATTTTTTATTTGTTTTATTTAAATGAAGTCGACCAGTTGCCTGCCCTTCCTTCCATTATCCGTCACCGAGACAAACTGAACAAAGTTCTGAGTTCGACCTTGTAAAGATAAGGATTCAGGTCTGTCTGCTGTTTACCTTTGCTCCTGCGCGCACTGCCCATCTCTCCACATTTATGTGTTTGTTTGTTTGTCTATCTAATCTTTTGGGTTTTTATTTCTAATGAGGTCGACCAGTTGTCTATTTATTATTTTTTTTATTACGCATCAAGCTGCGCTGCTTGTCTTTGCTCTGTGTGCTCGCGCACTCTCGCCTTTTCCACTTACTTTTATTTTTGATTTATTTTTGATTTATTTTGTCAATTTTAAAAAAAATACGCATCATGATGTGCTGTTTGTGTTTGCTTGAGTGCATTCGCGCGCTCTCGCTTTCTCCACTTTACAATTTTTTTGTTATTATTTATCTATTCCTGAGAGTTTATCTTATTATTTTTTGTTTATTTAAATGAAGTCGACCAGTTTCCTGCCCTTCCTTCCATTATCCGTCACCGAGACTAACTGAACAAAGTTCTGAGGTCGACCTTGTAAAGATAAGGATTCAGGTCTGTCTGCTGTTTACCTTTGCTCCTGCACGCAATGCCCTTCTCTCCACATTTATGTGTTTGTTTTTTTTGTCTATCTAATCTTTTGGGTTTTTATTTCTAATGAGGTCGACCAGTTGTCTATTTATTATTTTTTTTACTACGCATCAAGCTGCTGCTTGTCTTTGCTCCTGTGTGCTCGCGCACTCTCGCCTTTTCCACTTATTTTTATTTTTGATTTATTTTGTCAATTTTAAAAAAAAATACGCATCGTGCTGTGCTGTTTGTGTTTGCTTGAGTGCATTCGCGCTCTCTCGCTTTCTCCACTTTACAATTTTTTTATTATTTATCTATTCCTGAGAGATTCTCTTATTTTTTATTTGTTTATTTAAATGAAGTCGACCAGTTGCCTGCCCTTCCTTCCATTATCCGTCACCGAGACAAACTGAACAAAGTTCTGAGGTCGACCTTGTAAAGATAAGGATTCAGGTCTGTCTGCTGGTTACCTTTGCTCCTGCGCGCCCTGCCCTTCTCTCCACATTTATGTGTTTGTTTGTTTGTCTATCTAATCTTTTGGGTTTTTATTTCTAATGAGGTCGACCAGTTGTCTATTTTTATTTTTTTTTACTAAGTATCAAGCTGCGCTGCTTGTCTTTGCTCCTGTGTGCTCGCGAAATCTCGCCTTTTCCACTTATTTTTATTTTTGATTTTATTTTTGATTTATTTTGTCATTTAAAAAAAATACGCATCGTGCTGTGCTGTTTGTGTTTGCTTGAGTGCATTCGCGCGCTCTCGCTTTCTCCACTTTACAATTTTTTTGTTATTATTTATCTATTGCTGAGAGTTTATCTTATTTTTTATTTGTTTATTTAAATGAAGTCGACCAGTTGCCTGCCCTTCCTTCCATTATCCGTCACCGAGACAAACTGAACAAAGTTCTGAGGTCGACCTTGTAAAGATAAGGATTCAGGTCTGTCTGCTGGTTACCTTTGCTCCTGTGCGCACTGCCCATCTCTCCACATTTATGTGTTTGTTTGTTTGTCTATCTAATCTTTTGGGTTTTTATTTCTAATGAGGTCGACAGTTGTCTATTTATTATTTTTTTTACTACGTATCAAGCTGCGCTGCTTGTCTTTGCTCCTGTGTGCTCGCGCACTCTCGCCTTTTCCACTTATTTTTATTTTTGATTTATTTTTATTTATTCTGTCACTTAAAAAAAAATACGCATCGTGCTGTGCTGTTTGTGTTTGCTTGAGTGCATTCGCGCGCTCTCGGTTTCTCACTTTACAATTTTTTTGTTATTATTTATCTATTCCTGAGAGTTATCTTATTTTTATTTGTTTATTTAAATGAAAGTCGACCAGTTGCCTGCCCTTCCTTCCATTATCCGTCACCGAGACAAACTGAACAAAGTTCTGAGGTCGACCTTGTAAAGATAAGGGTTCAGGTCTGTCTGCTGTTTACCTTTGCTCCTGCACGCACTGCCCTTCTCTCCACATTTATGTGTTTGTTTGTTTGTCTATCTAATCTTTTGGGTTTTATTTCTAATGAGGTCGACCAGTTGTCTATTTATTATTTTTTTTACTACGCATCAACCTGCGCTGCTTGTCTTTGCTCCTGTGTGCTCGCGCACTCTCGGCCTTTTCCACTTATTATTATTTTTGTTTTATTTTTGATTTATTTTGTCAATTTAAAAAAATAATACGAATCATGCTGTGCTATTTGTGTTTGCTTGAGTGCATTCGCGCGCTCTTGCTTTCTCCACTTTACAATTTTTTTGTTATTATTTATCTATTCCTGAGAGTTTATCTTATTATTTTTTGTTTATTTAAATGAAGTCGACCAGTTGCCTGCCCTTCCTTCCATTATCCGTCACCTAGACAAACTGAACAAAGTTCTGAGGTCGACCTTGTAAAGATAAGGATTCAGGTCTGTCTGCTGGTTACCTTTGCTCCTGCGCGCCCTGCCCTTCTCTCCACATTTATGTGTTTGTTTGTTTTGTCTATCTAATCTTTTGGGTTTTTATTTCTAATGAGGTCGACCAGTTGTCTATTTATTATTTTTTTTACTACGCATCAAGCTGCGCTCCTTGTCTTTGCTCCTGTGTGCTCGCGCACTCTCGCCTTTTCCACTTATTTTTATTTTTGATTTATTTTTGATTATTTTGTCAATTTAAAAAAAAAATACGCATCGTGCTGTGCTGTTTGTGTTTGCTTGAGTGCATTCGCGCTCTCTCGCTTTCTCCACTTACAATGTTTTTGTTATTATTTATCTATTCCTGAGAGTTTATCTTATTTTTTATTTGTTATTTAAATGAAGTCGACCAGTTGCCTGCCCTTCCTTCTATTATCCGTCACCGAGACAAACTGAACAAATTTCTGAGGTCGACCTTGTAAAGATAAGGATTCAGGTCTGTCTGCTGTTTACCTTTGCTCCTGCGCGCACTGCCCTTCTCTCCACATTTATGTGTTTGTTTGTTGTCTATCTAATCTTTTGGGTTTTTATTTCTAATGAGGTCGACCAGTTGTCTATTTATTATTTTTTTTACTACGCATCAAGCTGCGTGCTTGTCTTTGCTCCTGTGTGCTCGCGCACTCTCGCCTTTTCCACTGATTTTTATTTTTGATTTATTTTTTCATTTAAAAAAAAATACGCATCGTGCTGTGTTGTTTGTGTTTGCTTGAGTGCATTCGCGCGCTCTCCATTTCTCCACTTTACAATTTTTTTGTTATTATTAATCTATTCCTGAGAGTTTATCTTATTATTTTTTGTTTATTTAAATGAAGTCGACCAGTTGCCTGCCCTTCCTTCCATTATCCGTCACCGAGACAAAGTGAACAAAGTTCTGAGTTCGACCTTGTAAAGATAAGTATTCAGGTCTGTCTGCTGTTTACCTTTGCTCCTGCGCGCACTGCCCTTCTCTCCACATTTATGTGTTTGTTTGTTTGTCTATCTAATCTTTTGGGTTTTTATTTCTAATGAGGTCGACCAGTTGTGTATTTATTATTTTTTTTACTACGCATCAAGCTGCGCTGCTTGTCTTTGCTCCTGTGTGCTCGCGCACTCTCGCCTTTTCCACTTATTTTTATCTTTGATTTATTTTTGATATATTTTGTCAATTTAAAAAAAAATACGCATCGTGCTGTGCTGTTTGTGTTTGCTTGAGTGCATTCGCGCGCTCTCGCTTTCTCCACTTTACAATTTTTTTGTTATTAATTATCTATTCCTGAGAGTTTATCTTATTTTTATTTGTTTATTTAAATGAAGTCGACCAGTTGCCTGCCCTTCCTTCCATTATCCGTCACCGAGACAAACTGAACAAAGTTCTGAGGTCGACCTTGTAAAGATAAGGATTCAGGTCTGTCTGCTGTTTACCTTTGCTCCTGCGCGCACTGCCCTTCTCTCCACATTTATGTGTTTGTTTGTTTGTCTATCGAATCGTTTGGGTTTTATTTCTAATGAGGGTCGACCAGTTGTCTATTTATTATTTTTTTTACTACGCATCAAGCTGCGCTGCTTGTCTTTGCTCCTGTGTGCTCGCGCACTCTCGCCTTTTCCACTTGTTTTTATTTTTGATTTATTTTGATTTATTTTGTCAATTTAAAAAAAATTACGCATCGTGCTGTGCTGTTTGTGTTTGCTTGAGTGCATTCCCGCGCTCTCGCTTTCTCCACTTTACAATTTTTTTGTTATTATTTATCTATACCTGAGAGTTTATCTTATTTTTTATTGTTTATTTAAATGAAGTCGACCAGTTGCCTGCACTCCTTCCATTATCCGTCACCTAGACAAACTGAACAAAGTTCTGAGGTCGACCTTGTAAAGATAAGGATTCAGGTCTGTCTGCTGTTTACCTTTGCTCCTGCGCGCACTGCCCTTCTCTCCACATTTATGTGTTTGTTTGTTTGTCTATCGAATCGTTTGGGTTTTTATTCTAATGAGGTCGACCAGTTGTCTATTTATTATTTTTTTGACTACGCATCAAGCTGCGCTGCTTGTCTTGGCTCCTGTGTGCTCGCGCACTCCCGCATTTTCCACTTGTTTTTATTTTTGATTTATTTTTGATTTATTTTGTCAATTTAAAAAAAAATACGCATCATGCTGTGCTGTTTGTGTTTGCTTGAGTCCATTCGCGTGCTCTCGCTTTCTCACTTTACAATTTTTTTGTTATTATTTATCTATTCCTGAGAGTTTATCTTATTTTTTTTTGTTTATTTAAATGAAGTCGACCAGTTGCCTGCCCTTCCTTCCATTATCCGTCACCGAGACGAACTGAACAAAGTTCTGAGGTCGACCTTGTAAAGATAAGGATTCAGGTCTGTCTGCTGTTTAACTTTGCTCCTGCGCGCACTGCCCTTCTCTCCCCATTTATGTGTTTGTTTGTTTATCTATCTAATCTTTTGGGTTTTTATTCTAATGAGGTCGACCAGTTGTCTATTTATTATTTTTTTTACTACGCATCAAGCTGCGCTGCTTGTCTTTGCTCCTGTGTGCTCGCGCACTCTCGCCTTTTCCACTTATTTTTATTTTTGATTTATTTTTGATATATTTTGTAAATTTTAAAAAAATACGCATCGTGCTGTGCTGTTGTGTTTTGCTTGAGTGCATTCCCGCGCTCTCGCTTTCTCCACTTTACAATTTTTTGTTATTATTTATCTATTCCTGAGAGTTTATCTTATTTTTTGTTTATTTAAATGAAGTCGACCAGTTGCCTGCCCTTCCTTCCATTATCCGTCACCGAGACAAACTGAACAAAGTTCTGAGGTCGACCTTGTAAAGATAAGGATTCAGGTCTGTCTGCTGTTTACCTTTGCTCCTGCGCGCACTGCCCTTCTCTCCCCATTTATGTGTTTGTTTGTTTGTCTATCTAATCTTTTGGGTTTTTATTTCTAATGAGGTCGACCAGTTGTCTATTTATTATTTTTTTTACTACGCATCAAGCTGCGCTGCTTGTCTTTGCTCCTGTGTGCTCGCGCACTCTCGACTTTTCCACTTATTTTTATCTTTGATTTATTTTTGATTTATTTTGTCAATTTAAAAAAAAATACGCATCGTGCTGTGCTGTTTGTGTTTGCTTGAGAGCATTCGCGCGCTCTTCGCTTTCTCCAGTTTACAATTTTTTTTTGTTATTATTTATCTATTCCTGAGAGTTTATCTTATTTTTTATTTGTTTATTTAATGAAGTCGACCAGTTGCCTGCCTTCCTTCCATTATCCGTCACCGAGACAAACTGAACAAAGTTCTGAGGTCGACCTTGTAAAGATAAGGATTCAGGTCTGTCTGCTGTTTACCTTTGCTCCTGCGCGCACTGCCCTTCTCTCCACATTTATGTGTTTGTTTGTCTATCTAATCTTTTGGGTTTTTATTTCTAATGAGGTCGACCAGTTGTCTATTTATTATTTTTTTACTACGCATCAAGCTGCGCTGCTTGTCTTTGCTCCTGTGTGCTCGCGCACTCTCGCCTTTTCCACTTATTTTTATTTTTGATTTATTTTTGATTTATTTTGTCAATTTAAAAAAAAAATACGCATCGTGCTGTGCTGTTTGTGTTTGCTTGAGTGCATTCGCGCTCTCTCGCTTTCTCCACTTTACAATGTTTTTGTTATTATTTATCTATTCCTGAGAGTTTATCTTATTTTTTATTTGTTTATTTAAATGAAGTCGACCAGTTGCCTGCCCTTCCTTCTATTATCCGTCACCGAGACAAACTGAACAAATTTCTGAGGTCGACCTTGTAAAGATAAGGATTCAGGTCTGTCTGCTGTTTACCTTTGCTCCTGCGCGCACTGCCCTTCTCTCCACATTTATGTGTTTGTTTGTTTGTCTATCTAATGTTTTGGGTTTTATTTCTAATGAGGTCGACCAGTTGTCTATTTATTATTTTTTTTACTACGCATCAAGCTGCGCTGCTTGTCTTTGCTCCTGTGTGCTCGCGCACTCTCGCCTTTTCCACTGATTTTTATTTTTGATTTATTTTTTCAATTTAAAAAAAAATACGCATCGTGCTGTGTTGTTTGTGTTTGCTTGAGTGCATTCGCGCGCTCTCCATTTCTCCACTTTACAATTTTTTTGTTATTATTTATCTATTCCTGAGAGTTTATCTTATTTTTTATTTGTTTATTTAAATGAAGTCGACCAGTTGCCTTCCCTTCCTTCCATTATCCGTCACCGAGACAAAGTGAACAAAGTTCTGAGTTCGACCTTGTAAAGATAAGTATTCAGGTCTGTCTGCTGTTTACCTTTGCTCCTGCGCGCACTGCCCTTCTCTCCACATTTATGTGTTTGTTTGTTTGTCTATCTAATCTTTTGGGTTTTTATTTCTAATGAGGTCGACCAGTTGTGTATTTATTATTTTTTTTACTACGCATCAAGCTGCGCTGCTTGTCTTTGCTCCTGTGTGCTCGCGCACTCTCGCCTTTTCCACTTATTTTTATCTTTGATTTATTTTTGATATATTTTGTCAATTTAAAAAAAAATACGCATCGTGCTGTGCTGTTTGTGTTTGCTTGAGTGCATTCGCGCGCTCTCGCTTTCTCCACTTTACAATTTTTTTGTTATTATTTATCTATTCCTGAGAGTTTATCTTATTTTTTATTTGTTTATTTAATTGAAGTCGACCAGTTGCCTGCCCTTCCTTCCATTATCCGTCACCGAGACAAACTGAACAAAGTTCTGAGGTCGACCTTGTAAAGATAAGGATTCAGGTCTGTCTGCTGTTTACCTTTGCTCCTGCGCGCACCTGCCCTTCTCTCCACATTTATGTGTTTGTTTGTTTGTCTATCGAATCGTTTGGGTTTTTATTTCTAATGAGGTCGACCAGTTGTCTATTTATTATTTTTTTTTACTACGCATCAAGCTGCGCTGCTTGTCTTTGCTCCTGTGTGCTCGCGGACTCTCGCCTTTTCCACTTGTTTTTATTTTTGATTTATTTTTGATTTATTTTGTCAATTTAAAAAAAATTACGCATCGTGCTGTGCTGTTTGTGTTTGCTTGAGTGCATTCCCGCGCTCTCGCTTTCTCCACTTTACAATTTTTTTTGTTATTATTTATCTATACCTGAGAGTTTATCTTATTTTTATTTGTTTATTTAAATGAAGTCGACCAGTTGCCTGCACTTCCTTCCATTATCCGTCACCTAGACAAACTGAACAAAGTTCTGAGGTCGACCTTGTAAAGATAAGGATTCAGGTCTGTCTGCTGTTTACCTTTGCTCCTGCGCGCACTGCCCTTCTCTCCACATTTATGTGTTTGTTTGTTTGTCTATCGAATCGTTTGGGTTTTTATTTCTAATGAGGTCGACCAGTTGTCTATTTATTATTTTTTTGACTACGCATCAAGCTGCGCTGCTTGTCTTTGCTCCTGTGTGCTCGCGCACTCCCGCATTTTACACTTGTTTTTATTTTTGATTTATTTTTGATTTATTTTGTCAATTTAAAAAAAATACGCATCATGCTGTGCTGTTTGTGTTTGCTTGAGTCCATTCGCGTGCTCTCGCTTTCTCCACTTTACAATTTTTTTTGTTATTATTTATCTATTCCTGAGAGTTTATCTTATTTTTTTTTGTTTATTTAAATGAAGTCGACCAGTTGCCTGCCCTTCCTTCCATTATCCGTCACCGAGACGAACTGAACAAAGTTCTGAGTTCGACCTTGTAAAGATAAGGATTCAGGTCTGTCTGCTGTTTAACTTTGCTCCTGCGCGCACTGCCCTTCTCTCCCCATTTATGTGTTTGTTTGTTTATCTATCTAATCTTTTGGGTTTTTATTTCTAATGAGGTCGACCAGTTGTCTATTTATTATTTTTTTTACTACGCATCAAGCTGCGCTGCTTGTCTTTGCTCCTGTGTGCTCGCGCACTCTCGCCTTTTCCACTTATTTTATTTTTGATTTATTTTTGATATATTTTGTAAATTTTAAAAAAATACGCATCGTGCTGTGCTGTTTGTGTTTGCTTGAGTGCATTCCCGCGCTCTCGCTTTCTCCACTTTACAATTTTTTGTTATTATTTATCTATTCCTGAGAGTTTATCTTATTTTTTTGTTTATTTAAATGAAGTCGACCAGTTGCCTGCCCTTCCTTCATTATCCGTCACCGAGACAAACTGAACAAAGTTCTGAGGTCGACCTTGTAAAGATAAGGATTCAGGTCTGTCTGCTGTTTACCTTTGCTCCTGCGCGCACTGCCCTTCTCTCCCCATTTATGTGTTTGTTTGTTTGTCTATCTAATCTTTTGGGTTTTTATTTCTAATGAGGTCGACCAGTTGTCTATTTATTATTTTTTTTACTACGCATCAAGCTGCGCTGCTTGTCTTTGCTCCTGTGTGCTCGCGCACTCTCGACTTTTCCACTTATTTTTATCTTTGATTTATTTTTGATTTATTTTGTCAATTTAAAAAAAAATACGCATCGTGCTGTGCTGTTTGTGTTTGCTTGAGAGCATTCGCGCGCTCTCGCTTTCTCCAGTTTACAATTTTTTTTGTTATTATTTATCTATTCCTGAGAGTTTATCTTATTTTTTATTTGTTTATTTAAATGAAGTCGACCAGTTGCCTGCCCTTCCTTCCATTATCCGTCACCGAGACAAACTGAACAAAGTTCTGAGGTCGACCTTGTAAAGATAAGGATTCAGGTCTGTCTGCTGTTTACCTTTGCTCCTGCGCGCACTGCCCTTCTCTCCACATTTATGTGTTTGTTTGTCTATCTAATCTTTTGGGTTTTTATTTCTAATGAGGTCGACCAGTTGTCTATTTATTATTTTTTTTACTACGCATCAAGCTGCGCTGCTTGTCTTTGCTCCTGTGTGCTCGCGCACTCTCGCCTTTTCCACTTATTTTTATTTTTGATTTATTTTTGATTTATTTTGTCAATTAAAAAAAATACGCATCGTGCTGTGCTGTTTGTGTTTGCTTGAGTGCATTCGCGCGCTCTCGCTTTCTCCACTTTACAATTTTTTTGTTATTATTTATCTATTCCTGAGAGTTTATCTTAGTTTTTATTTTTTTATTTAAAAGAAGTCGACTAGTTGCCGGCCCTTCCTTCCATTATCCGTCACCGAGACAAACTGAGCAAAGTTCTGAGGTCGACCTTGTAAAGATAAGGATTCAGGTCTGTCTGCTGTTTACCTTTGCTCCTGCGCGCACTGCCCTTCTCTCCACATTTATGTGTTTGTTTGTCTATCGAATCGTTTGGGTTTTTATTTCTAATGAGGTCGACCAGTTGTCTATTTATTATTTTTTTTACTATGCATCAAGCTGAGCTCATTGTCTTTGCTCCTGTGTGATCGCGCACTCTCTCCTTTTCCACTTGTTTTTATTTTTGATTTATTTTTGATTTATTTTGTCAATTTAAAAAAAATTACGCATCGTGCTGTGCTGTTTGTGTTTGCTTGAGTGCATTCCCGCGCTCTCGCTTTCTCCCCTTTACAATTTTTTTGTTATTAATTATCTATTCCTGAGAGTTTATCTTATTTTTTATTTGTTTATTTAAATGAAGTCGACCAGTTGCCTGCACTTCCTTCCATTATCCGTCACCTAGACAAACTGAACAAAGTTCTGAGGTCGACCTTGTAAAGATAAGGATTCAGGTCTGTCTGCTGTTTACCTTTGCTCCTGCGTGCACTGCCCTTCTCTCCACATTTATGTGTTTGTTTGTTTGTCTATCTAATCTTTTGGGTTTTTATTTCTAATGAGGTCTACCAGTTGTCTATTTATTATTTTTTTTACTACGCATCAAGCTTCGCTGCTTGTCTTTGCTCCTGTGTGCTCACGCACTCTCGCCTTTTCCACTTGTTTTTATTTTGATTTATTTTTGATTTATTTTGTCATTTTAAAAAAAAATTCGCATCGTGCTGTGCTGTTTGTGTTTGCTTGAGTGCATTAGCGCGCTCTTCGCTTTCTCCACTTTACAATTTTTTTGTTATTATTTATCTATTCCTGAGAGTTTATCTTATTTTTATTTGTTTTATTTAAATGAAGTCGACCAGTTGCCTGCCCTTCCTTCCATTATCCGTCACCGAGACAAACTGAACAAAGTTCTGAGGTCGACCTTGTAAAGATAAGGATTCAGATCTGTGTGCTGTTTACCTTTGCTCCTGCGCGCACTGCCCATCTCTCCACATTTTATGTGTTTGTTTGTTTGTCTATCTAATCTTTTGGGTTTTTGTTTCTAATGAGGTCGACCAGTTTTCTATTTATTATTTTTTTTACTACGCATCAAGCTGCGCTGCTTGTTTGCTCCTGTGTGCTCGCGCACTCTCGCCTTTTCCACTTATTTTTATTTTTGATTTATTTTTGATTTATTTTGTCAATTTAAAAGAAAATACGTATCATGCTGTGCTGTTTGTGTTTGCTTGAGTGCATTCGCGCGCTCTTGCTTTCTCCACTTTACAATTTTTTGTTATTATTTATCTATTCCTGAGAGTTTATCTTATTATTTTTTGTTTATTTAAATGAATTCGACCAGTTGCCTGCCCTTCCTTCCATTATCAGTCACCGAGTCAAACTGAACAAAGTTCTGAGGTCGTCCTTGTAAAGATAAGGATTCAGGTCTGTCTGCTGGTTACCTTTGCTCCTGCGCGCCCTGCCCTTCTCTCCACATTTATGTGTTTGTTTGTTTGTCTATCTAATCTTTTGGGTTTTTATTTCTAATGAGGTCGACCAGTTGTCTATTTATTATTTTTTTTACTACGCATCAAGCTGCGCTGCTTGTCTTTGCTCCTGTGTGCTCGCGCACTCTCCGCCTTTTCCACTTATTTTTATTTTTGATTTATTTTGATTTATTTTGTCAATTTAAAAAAAAATACGCATCGTGCTGTGCTGTTTGTGTTTGCTTGAGTGCATTCGCGCTCTCTCGCTTTCTCCACTTTACAATTTTTTTGTTATTATTTATCTATTCCTGAGAGTTTATCTTATTTTTATTTGTTTATTTGAATGAAAGTCGACCAGTTGCCTGCCCTTCCTTCCATTACCCGTCACCGAGACAAACTGAACAAAGTTCTGAGGTCGACCTTGTAAAGATAAGGATTCAGGTCTGTCTGCTGTTTACCTTTGCTCCTGCCCGCACTGCCCTTCTCTCCACATTTATGTGTTTGTTTGTTTGTCTATCTAATCTTTTGGGTTTTTTATTTCTAATGAGGTCGACCAGTTGTCTATTTATTATTTTTTTTACTACGCATCAAGCTGTGCTACTTGTCTTTGCTCCTGTGTGCTCGCGCACTCTCGCCTTTTCCACTTACTTTTATTTTTGATTTATTTTGATTTATTTTGTCAATTTTAAAAAAAATACGCATCGTGCTGTGCTGTTTGTGTTTGCTTGAGTGCATTCGCGCGCTCCTCGCTTTCTCCACTTTACAATTTTTTTGTTATTATTTATCTATTCCTGAGAGTTTCTCTTATTTTTTATTTGTTATTTAAATGAAGTCGACCAGTTGCCTACCCTTCCTTCCATATCCGTCACCGAGACAAACTGAACAAAGTTCTGAGTTCGACCTTGTAAGATAAGGATTCAGGTCTGTCTGCTGTTTACCTTTGCTCCTGCGCGCACTGCCCATCTCTCCACATTTATGTGTTTGTTTGTTTGTCTATCTAATCTTTTGGGTTTTTATTTCTAATGAGGTCGACCAGTTGTCTATTTATTATTTTTTTTACTACGCATCAAGCTGCGCTGCTTGTCTTTGCTCCTGTGTGCTCGCGCACTCTCGCCTTTTCCACTTACTTTTATTTTTGATTTATTTTTGATTTATTTTGTCAATTTAAAAAAAAATACGCATCATGATGTGCTGTTTGTGTTTGCTTGAGTGCATTCGCGCGCTCTCGCTTTCTCCACTTTACAATTTTTTTGTTATTATTTATCTATTCCTGAGAGTTTATCTTATTATTTTTTGTTTATTTAAATGAAGTCGACCAGTTTCCTGCCCTTTCCTTCCATTATCCGTCACCGAGACTAACTGAACAAAGTTCTGAGGTCGACCTTGTAAAGATAAGGATTCAGGTCTGTCTGCTGTTTACCTTTGCTCCTGCACGCAATGCCCTTCTCTCCACATTTATGTTTTGTTTTTTTGTCTATCTAATCTTTTGGGTTTTTATTTCTAATGAGGTCGACCAGTTGTCTATTTATTATTTTTTTTACTACGCATCAAGCTGCGCCGCTTGTCTTTGCTCCTATGTGCTCGCGCACTCTCGCCTTTTCCACTTATTTTTATTTTTGATTTATTTTGTCAATTAAAAAAAAAAATACGCATCGTGCTGTGCTGTTTGTGTTTGCTTGAGTGCATTCGCGCTCTCCTCGCTTTCTCCACTTTACAATTTTTTTTATTATTTATCTATTCCTGAGAGATTATCTTATTTTTTATTTGTTTATTTAAATGAAGTCGACCAGATTGCCTGCCCTTCCATCCATTATCCGTCACCGAGACAAACTGAACAAAGTTCTGAGGTCGACCTTGTAAAGATAAGGATTCAGGTCTGTCTGCTGGTTACCTTTGCTCCTGCGCGCACTGCCCTTCTCTCCACATTTATGTGTTTGTTTGTTTGTCTATCTAATCTTTTGGGTTTTATTTCTAATGAGGTCGACCAGTTGTCTATTTATTATTTTTTTTACTACGTATCAAGCTGCGCTGCTTGTCTTTGCTCCTGTGTGCTCGCGCACTCTCGCCTTTCCACTTATTTTTATTTTTGATTTATTTTTTTATTTATTTTGTCACTTTAAAAAAAAATACGCATCGTGCTGTGCTGTTTGTGTTTGCTTGAGTGCATTCGCCGCGCTCATCGCTTTCTCCACTTTACAATTTTTTTGTTATTATTTATCTATTGCTGAGAGTTTATCTTATTTTTATTGTTTATTTAAATGAAGTCGACCAGTTGCCTGCCCTTCCTTCCATTATCCGTCACCGAGACAAACTGAACAAAGTTCTGAGGTCGACCTTGTTAAGATAAGGATTCAGGTCTGTCTGCTGGTTACCTTTGCTCCTGCGCGCACTGCCCATCTCTCCACATTTATGTGTTTGTTTGTTTGTCTATCTAATCTTTTGGGTTTTTATTTCTAATGAGGTCGACCAGTTGTCTATTTATTATTTTTTTTACTACGCATCAAGCTGCGCTGCTTGTCTTTGCTCCTGTGTGCTCGCGCACTCTCGCCTTTTCCACTTATTTTTATTTTTGATTTAGTTTTGATTTATTTTGTCAATTAAAAAAAAATACGCATCGTGCTATCCTGTTTGTGTTTGCTTGAGTGCATTCGCGCGCTCTCGCTTTCTCCTCTTTACTATTTTTTTGTTATTATTTATCTATTCCTGAGAGTTTATCTTATTTTTTATTTGTTTATTTAAATGAAGTCGACCAGTTGCTTGCCCTTCCTTCCATTATCCGTCACCGAGACAAACTGAACAAATTTCTGAGGTCGACCTTGTAAAGATAAGGATTCAGGTCTGTCTGCTGTTTACCTTTGCTCCTGCGCGCACTGCCCATCTCTCCACATTTTGTGTTTGTTTGTCTATCTAATCTTTTGGGTTTTTATTTCTAATGAGGTCGACCAGTTGTCTATTTATTATTTTTTTTACTACGCATCAAGCTGCGCTGCTTGTCTTTGCTCCTGTGTGCTCGCGCACTCTCGCCAATTCCACTTATTTTATTTTGATTTATTTTTGATTTATTTTGTCAATTTAAAAAAAAAATACGCATCATGCTGTGCTGTTTGTGTTTGCTTGAGTGCATTCGCGCTCTCCCTCGCTTTCTCCAATTTAGAATTTTTTTGTTATTATTTATCTATTCCTGAGAGTTTATCTTATTATTTTTTGTTTATTTAAATGAAGTCGACCAGTTGCCTGGCCTTCCTTCCATTATCCGTCACCGAGACAAACTGAACAAAGTTCTGAGGTCGACCTTGTAAAGATAAACATTGAGGTCTGTCTGCTGTTTACCTTTGCTCCTGCACGCACTGCCATTCTCTCCACATTTATGTGTTTGTTTGTTTGTCTATCTATTCTTTTGGGTTTTTGTTTCTAATGAGGTCGACCAGTTTTCTATTTATTATTTTTTTTACTATGCATCAAGCTGCGCTGCTTGTTTGCTCCTGTGTGCTCGCGCACTCTCGCCTTTTCCACTTATTTTTATTTTTGATTTATTTTTGATTTATTTTGTCAATTTAAAAGAAAATACGTATCATGCTGTGCTGTTTGTGTTTGCTTGAGTGCATTCGCGCGCTCTTGCTTTCTCCACTTTACAATTTTTTTGTTATTATTTATCTATTCCTGCGAGTTTATCTTATTATTTTTTGTTTATTTAAATGAAGTCGACCAGTTGCCTGCCCTTCCTTCCATATCAGTCACCGAGGCAAACTGAACAAAGTTCTGAGGTCGACCTTGTAAAGATAAGGATTCAGGTCTGTCTGCTGGTTACCTTTGCTCCTGCGCGCCCTGCCCTTCTCTCCACATTTATGTGTTTGTTTGTTTGTCTATCTAATCTTTTGGGTTTTTATTTCTAATGAGGTCGACCAGTTGTCTATTTATTATTTTTTTACTACGCATCAAGCTGCGCTGCTTGTCTTTGCTCCTGTGTGCTCGCGCACTCTCGCCTTTTCCACTTATTTTATTTTGATTTATTTTTGATTTATTTTGTCAATTTAAAAAAAAATACGCATCGTGCTGTGCTGTTTGTGTTTGCTTGAGTGCATTCGCGCTCTCTCGCTTTCTCCACTTTACAATTTTTTTTGTTATTATTTATCTATTCCTGAGAGTTTATCTTATTTTTATTTGTTTATTTGAATGAAGTCGACCAGTTGCCTGCCCTTCCTTCCATTACCCGTCACCGAGACAAACTGAACAAAGTTCTGAGGTCGACCTTGTAAAGATAAGGATTCAGGTCTGTCTGCTGTTTACCTTTGCTCCTGCCCGCACTGCCCTTCTCTCCACATTTATGTGTTTGTTTGTTTGTCTATCTAATCTTTTGGGTTTTTATTTCTAATGAGGTCGACCAGTTGTCTATTTATTATTTTTTTTACTACGCAATCAAGCTGTGCTACTTGTCTTAGCTCCTGTGTGCTCGCGCACCTCTCGCCTTTTTCCACTTATTTTATATTTTTGATTTATTTTGATTTATTTTGTCAATTTTAAAAAAAATACGCATCGTGCTGTGCTGTTTGTGTTTGCTTGAGTGCATTCGCGCGCTCTCGCTTTCTCCACTTTACAATTTTTTTGTTATTATTTATCTATTCCTGAGAGTTTCTCTTATTTTTTTATTTGTTTATTTTAAATGAAGTCGACCAGTTGCCTACCCTTCCTTCCATTATCCGTCACCCGAGACAACTGAACAAAGTTCTGAGTTCGACCTTGTAAAGATAAGGATTCAGGTCTGTCTGCTGTTTACCTTTGCTCCTGCGCGCACTGCCCATCTCTCCACATTTATGTGTTTGTTTGTTTGTCTATCTAATCTTTTGGGTTTTTATTTCTAATGAGGTCGACCAGTTGTCTATTTATTATTTTTTTTACTACGCATCAAGCTGCGCTGCTTGTATTTGCTCCTGTGTGCTCCGCGCACTCTCGCCTTTTCCACTTACTTTTATTTTTGATTTATTTTTGATTTATTTTGTCAATTTAAAAAAAATTACGCATCATGATGTGCTGTTTGTGTTTGCTTGAGTGCATTCGCGCGCTCTCGCTTTCTCCACTTTACAATTTTTTTGTTATTATTTATCTATTTCCTGAGAGTTTATCTTATTATTTTTTTGTTTATTTAAATGAAGTCGACCAGTTTCCTGCCCTTCCTTCCATTATCCGTCACCGAGACTAACTGAACAAAGTTCTGAGGTCGACCTTGTAAAGATAAGGATTCAGGTCTGTCTGCTGTTTACCTTTGCTCCTGCACGCAATGCCCTTCTCTCCACATTTATGTTTTGTTTTTTTGTCTATCTAATCTTTTGGGTTTTTATTTCTAATGAGGTCGACCAGTTGTCTATTTATTATTTTTTTTACTACGCATCAAGCTGCGCCGCTTGTCTTTGCTCCTGTGTGCTCGCGCACTCTCGCCTTTTCCACTTATTTTTATTTTTGATTTATTTTTGATTTATTTTGTCAATTAAAAAAATACGCATCGTGCTGTGCTGTTTGTGTTTGCTTGAGTGCATTCGCGCTCTCTCGCTTTCTCCACTTTACAATTTTTTTTATTATTTATCTATTCCTGAGAGATTATCTTATTTTTTTATTTGTTTATTTAAATGAAGTCGACCAGTTGCCTGCCCTTCCTTCCATTATCCGTCACCGAGACAAACTGAACAAAGTTCTGAGGTCGACCTTGTAAAGATAAGGATTCAGGTCTGTCTGCTGGTTACCTTTGCTCCTGCGCGCCCTGCCCTTCTCTCCACATTTATGTGTTTGTTTGTTTGTCTATCTAATCTTTTGGGTTTTTATTTCTAATGAGGTCGACCAGTTGTCTATTTATTATTTTTTTTACTACGCATCAAGCTGCGCTGCTTGTCTTTGCTCCTGTGTGCTCGCGCACTCTCGCCTTTTCCACTTATTTTTATTTTTGATTTATTTTGTCAATTAAAAAAAAATACGCATCGTGCTGTGCTGTTTGTGTTTGCTTGAGTGCATTCGCGCTCTCTCGCTTTCTCCACTTTACAATGTTTTTGTATTATTTATCTATTCCTGAGAGTTTATCTTATTTTTTATTTGTTTATTTAAATGAGTCGACCAGTTGCCTGCCCTTCCTTCCATTATCCGTCACCGAGACAAACTGAACAAAGTTCTGAGGTCGACCTTGTAAAGATAAGGATTTAGGTCTGTCTGCTGGTTACCTTTGCTCCTGCGCGCCCTGCCCTTCTCTGAACATTTATGTGTTTGTTTGTTTGTCTATCTAATCTTTTGGGTTTTTATTTCTAATGAGGTCGGCAGTTGTCTATTTATTATTTTTTTTACTACGCATCAAGCTGCGCTGCTTGTCTTTGCTCCTGTGTACTCGCGCACTCTTGCCTTTTCCACATATTTTTATTTTTGATTTATTTTTGATTTATTTTGTCCAATTTAAAAAAAATACGCATCGTGCTGTGCTGATTGTGTTTGCTTGAGTGCATTCGCGCGCTCTCGCTCTTCATCCACTTTACAATTTTTTTGTTATTATTTATCTATTCCTGAGAGTTTATCTTATTTTTTATTTGTTTATTTGAATGAAGTCGACCAGTTGGCCTACCCTTCCTTCCATTATCTGTCACCGAGACTAACTGAACAAAGTACTGAGGTCGACCTTGTAAAGATAAGGATTCAGGTCTGTCTGCTGTTTACCTTTGCTCCTGCCCGCACTGCCCTTCTCTCCACATTTATGTGTTTGTTTGTTTGTCTATCTAATCTTTTGGGTTTTTATTTCTAATGAGGTCGACCAGTTGTCTATTTATTATTTTTTTACTACGCATCAAGCTGCGCTGCTTGTCTTTGCTCCTGTGTGCTCGAGCACTCTCGCCTTTTCCACTTATTTTTATCTTGATATATTTTTTATTTATTTTGTCAATTTAAAAAAAATACGCATCGTGCTGTGGTGTTTGTGTTCCTTGAGTGCATTCGCGCGCTCTCGCTTTCCTCCACTTTACAATTTTTTTGTTATTATTTATCTATTCCTGAGAGTTTATCTTATTTTTTATTTGTTTATTTAAATGAAGTCGACCAGTTGCCTGCCCTTCCTTCCATTATCCGTCACCGAGACAAACTGAACAAAGATCTGAGGTCGACCTTGTAAAGATAAACATTCAGGTCTGTCTGCTGTTTACCTTTGCTCCTGTGCACCACTGCCCTTCTCTCCACATTTATGTGTTTGTTTGTTTGTCTATCTAATCTTTTGGGTTTTTATTTCTAATGAGGTCGAAGAGTTGTCTATTTATTATTTTTTTTACTACGCAGCAAGCTGCGCTGCTTGTCTGTGCTCCTGTGTGCTCGCGCACCTCTCGCCTTTTCCACTTATTTTTATTTTTGATTTATTTTTGATTTATTTTGTCAATTTTAAAAAAAAAATACGCATCGTGCTGTGCTGTTTGTGTTTGCTTGAGTGCATTCGCGCTCTCCTCGCTTTCTCCACTTTACAATGTTTTTGTTATTATTTATCTATTCCTGAGAGTTTATCTTATTTTTATTTGTTTATTTAAATGAAGTCGACCAGTTGCCTGCCCTTCCTTCCATTATCCGTCACCGAGACAAACTGAACAAAGTTCTGAGGTCGACCTTGTAAGATAAGGATTCAGTCTGTCTGCTGGTTACCTTTGCTCCTGCGCGCCCTGCCCTTCTCTCCACATTTATGTGTTTGTTTGTTTGTCTATCTATTCATTTGGGTTTTTGTTTCTAATGAGGTCGACCAGTTTTCTATTTATTATTTTTTTTACTACGCATCAAGCTGCGCTGCTTGTTTGTTCCTGTGTGCTCGCGCACTCTCGCCTTTTCCACTTATTTTTATTTTTGATTTATTTTGATTTATTTTGTCAATTTAAAAAGAAATACGTATCATGCTGTGCTGTTTGTGTTTGCTTGAGTGCATTCGCGCGCTCTTGCTTTCTCCACTTTACAATTTTTTGTTATTATTTATCTATTCCTGAGAGTTTATCTTATTATTTTTTGTTTATTTAAATGAAGTCGACCAGTTGCCTGCCCTTCCTTCCATTATCAGTCACCGAGGCAAACTGAACAAAGTTCTGAGGTCGACCTTGTAAAGATAAGGATTCAGGTCTGTCTGCTGGTTACCTTTGCTCCTGCGCGCCCTGCCCTTCTCTCCACATTTATGTGTTTGTTTGTTTGTCTATCTAATCTTTTGGGTTTTTATTTCTAATGAGGTCGACCAGTTGTCTATTTATTATTTTCTTTACTACGCATCAAGCTGCGCTGCTTGTCTTTGCTCCTGTGTGCTCCGCGCACTCTCGCCTTTTCCACTTACTTTTATTTTTGATTTATTTTGATTTATTTTGTCAATTTTAAAAAAAATACGCATCGTGCTGTGCTGTTTGTGTTGCTTGAGTGCATTCGCGCTCTCATCGCTTTCTCCACTTTACAATTTTTTTGTTATTATTTATCTATCCTGAGAGTTTATCTTATTTTTATTTGTTTATTTGAATGAAGTCGACCAGTTGCCTGCCCTTCCTTCCATTACCCGTCACCGAGACAAACTGAACAAAGTTCTGAGGTCGACCTTGTAAAGATAAGGATTCAGGTCTGTCTGCTGTTTACCTTTGCTCCTGCCCGCACTGCCCTTCTCTCCACATTTATGTGTTTGTTTGTTTGTCTATCTAATCTTTTGGGTTTTTATTTCTAATGAGGTCGACCAGTTGTCTATTTATTATTTTTTTTACTACGCATCAAGCTGTGCTACTTGTCTTAGCTCCTGTGTGCTCGCGCACTCTCGCCTTTTCCACTTATTTTATTTTTGATTTATTTTTGATTTATTTTGTCAATTTTAAAAAAAATACGCATCGTGCTGTGCTGTTTGTGTTTGCTTGAGTGCATTCGCGCGCTCTCGCTTTCTCCACTTTACACTTTTTTTGTTATTATTTATCTATTCCTGAGAGTTTCTCTTATTTTTTATTTGTTTATTTAAATGAAGTCGACCAGTTGCCTACCCTTCCTTCCATTATCCGTCACCGAGACAAACTGAACAAAGTTCTGAGTTGGACCTTGTAAAGATAAGGATTCAGGTCTGTCTGCTGTTTACCTTTGCTCCTGCGCGCACTGCCCATCTCTCCACATTTATGTGTTTGTTTGTTTGTCTATCTAATCTTTTGGGTTTTTATTTCTAATGAGGTCGACCAGTTGTCTATTTATTATTTTTTTTACTACGCATCAAGCTGCGCTGCTTGTCTTTGCTCCTGTGTGCTCGCGCACTCTCGCCTTTTCCACTTACTTTTATTTTTGATTTATTTTTGATTTATTTGTCAATTTAAAAAAAAATACGCATCATGATGTGCTGTTTGTGTTTGCTTGAGTGCATTCGCGCGCTCTCGCTTTCTCCACTTTACAATTTTTTTGTTATTATTTATCTATTCCTGAGAGTTTATCTTATTATTTTTTGTTTATTTAAATGAAGTCGACCAGTTTCCTGCCCTTCCTTCCATTATCCGTCAACGAGACTAACTGAACAAAGTTCTGAGGTCGACCTTGTAAAGATAAGGATTCAGGTCTGTCTGCTGTTTACCTTTGCTCCTGCACGCAATGCCCTTCTCTCCACATTTATGTTTTGTTTTTTTGTCTATCTAATCTTTTGGGTTTTTATTTCTAATGAGGTCGACCAGTTGTCTATTTATTATTTTTTTTACTACGCATCAAGCTGCGCCGCTTGTCTTTGCTCCTGTGAGCTCGCGCACTCTCGCCTTTTCCCACTTATTTTTATTTTTGATTTATTTTTGATTTATTTTGTCAATTAAAAAAAATACGCATCGTGCTGTGCTGTTTGTGTTTGCTTGAGTGCATTCGCGCTCTTCTCGCTTTCTCCACTTTACAATTTTTTTTATTATTTATCTATTCCTGAGAGATTATCTTATTTTTTTATTTGTTTATTTAAATGAAGTCGACCAGTTGCCTGCCCTTCCTTCCATTATCCGTCACCGAGACAAACTGAACAAAGTTCTGAGGTCGACCTTGTAAAGATAAGGATTCAGGTCTGTCTGCTGGTTACCTTTGCTCCTTCGCGCCCTGCCCTTCTCTCCACATTTTATGTGTTTGTTTGTTTGTCTATCTAATCTTTTGGGTTTTTATTTCTAATGAGGTCGACCAGTTGTCTATTTATTATTTTTTTTACTACGCATCAAGCTGCGCTGCTTGTCTTTGCTCCTGTGTGCTCGCGCACTCTCGCCTTTTCCACTTATTTTTATTTTTGATTTATTTTGTCAATTAAAAAAAAATACGCATCGTGCTGTGCTGTTTGTGTTTGCTTGAGTGCATTCGCGCTCTCTCGCTTTCTCCACTTTACAATGTTTTTGTTATTATTTATCTATTCCTGAGAGTTTATCTTATTTTTTATTTGTTTATTTAAATGAAGTCGACCAGTTGCCTGCCCTTCTTCCATTATCCGTCACCGAGACAAACTGAACAAAGTTCTGAGGTCGACCTTGTAAAGATAAGGATTTAGGTCTGTCTGCTGGTTACCTTTGCTCCTGCGCGCCCTGCCCTTCTCTGAACATTTATGTGTTGTTTGTTTGTCTATCTAATCTTTTGGGTTTTTATTTCTAATGAGGTCGGCCAGTTGTCTATTTATTATTTTTTTTACTACGCATCAAGCTGCGCTGCTTGTCTTTGCTCCTGTGTACTCGCGCACTCTTGCCTTTTCCACATATTTTTATTTTTGATTTATTTTTGATTTATTTTGTCAATTTAAAAAAAATACGCATCGTGCTGTGCTGATTGTGTTTGCTTGAGTGCATTCGCGCGCTCTCGCTTTCTCCACTTTACAATTTTTTTGTTATTATTTATCTATTCCTGAGAGTTTATCTTATTTTTTATTTGTTTATTTGAATGAGTCGACCAGTTGCCTACCCTTCCTTCCATTATCTGTCACCGAGACTAACTGAACAAAGTACTGAGGTCGACCTTGTAAAGATAAGGATTCAGGTCTGTCTGCTGTTTACCTTTGCTCCTGCCCGCACTGCCCTTCTCTCCACATTTATGTGTTTGTTTGTTTGTCTATCTAATCTTTTGGGTTTTTATTTCTAATGAGGTCGACCAGTTGTCTATTTATTATTTTTTTTACTACGCATCAAGCTGCGCTGCTTGTCTTTGCTCCTGTGTGCTCGAGCACTCTCGCCTTTTCCACTTATTTTTATCTTTGATATATTTTTTATTTATTTTGTCAATTTAAAAAAAATACGCATCGTGCTGTGGTGTTTGTGTTTGCTTGAGTGCATTCGCGCGCTCTCGCTTTCTCCACTTTACAATTTTTTTGTTATTATTTATCTATTCCTGAGAGTTTATCTTATTATTTTTTGTTTATTTAAATGAAGTCGACCAGTTGCCTGCCCTTCCTTCCATTATCCGTCACCGAGACAAACTGAACAAAGTTCTGAGGTCGACCTTGTAAAGATAAACATTCAGGTCTGTCTGCTGTTTACCTTTGCTCCTGCACGCACTGCCATTCTCTCCACATTTATGTGTTTGTTTGTTTGTCTATCTAATCTTTTGGGTTTTTATTTCTAATGAGGTCGACCAGTTGTCTATTTATTATTTTTTTTACTACGCATCAAGCTGCGCTGCTTGTCTTTGCTCCTGTGTGCTCGCGCACTCTCGCCTTTTCCACTTATTTTTATTTTTGATTTATTTTGTCAATAAAAAAAATACGCATCGGCTGTGCTGTTGTGTTTGCTTGAGTGCATTCGCGCTCTCTCGCTTTCTCCACTTTACAATTTTTTTATTATTTATCTATTCCTGAGAGTTTATCTTATTTTTTATTTGTTTATTTAAATGAAGTCGACCAGTTGCCTGCCCTTCCTTCCATTATCCGTCACCGAGACAAACTGAAAAAAGTTCTGAGGTCGACCTTGTAAAGATAAGGATTCAGGTCTGTCTGCTGGTTACCTTTGCTCCTGCGCGCCCTGCCTTTTCTCCACATTTATGTGTTTGTTTGTTTGTCTATCTAATCTTTTGGGTTTTTATTTCTAATGAGGTCGACCAGTTGTCTATTTATTATTTTTTTTACTACGCATCAAGCTGCGCTGCTTGTCTTTGCTCCTGTGTGCTCGCGCACTCTCGCCTTTTCCACTTATTTTTATTTTTGATTTATTTTGTCAATTTAAAAAAAATACGCATCGTGCTGTGCTGTTTGTGTTTGCTTGAGTGCATTCGCGCTCTCTCGCTTTCTCCACTTTACAATTTTTTTTATTATTTATCTATTCCTGAGAGTTTATCTTATTTTTTATTTGTTTATTTAAATGAAGTCGACCAGTTGCCTGCCCTTCCTTCCATTATCCGTCACCGAGACAAACTGAACAAAGTTCTGAGGTCGACCTTGTAAAGATAAGGATTCAGGTCTCTCTGCTGTTTACCTTTGTTCCTGCGTGCACTGCGCTTCTCTCCACATTTATGTTTTTGTTTGTTTGTCTATCTCATCTTTTGGGTTTTTATTTCTAATGAGGTCGACCAGTTGTCTATTTATTATTTTTTTTACTACGCATCAAGCTGCGCTGCTTGTCTTTGCTCCTGTGTGCTCGCGCCCTCTCGCCTTTTCCTCTTATTTTTATTTTTGAATAATTTTGATTTATTTTGTCAATTAAAAAAAAAATACGCATCATACTGTGCTGTTTGTGTTGCTTGAGTGCATTCGGGCGCTCCTCGCTTTTCTCCACTTTACAATTTTTTTTGTTATTATTTATCTATTCCTGAGAGATTATCTTATTAATTTTTTTTTATTTAAATGAAGTCGACCAGTTGCCTGCCCTTCCTTCCATTATCCGTCACCGAGACAAACTGAACAAAGTTCTGAGGTCGAACTTGTAAAGATAAGGGTTCAGGTCTGTCTGCTGTTTACCTTTGCTCCTGCACGCACTGCCTTCTCTCCACATTTATGTGTTTGTTTGTTTGTCTATCTAATCTTTTGGGTTTTTATTTATAATGAGGTCGACCAGTTGTCTATTTATCATTTTTTTTACTACCCAACAAGCTGCGCTGCTTGTCTTTGCTCCTGTGTGCTCGCGCACTCTCGCCTTTTCCACTTATTTTTATTTTTGATTTATTTTTGATTTTATTTTGTCTATTTAAAAAAAAATTACGCATCGTGCTGTGCTGTTTGTGTTTGCTTGAGTGCATTCGCGCTCTCTCGCTTTCTCCACTTTACAATTTTTTTATTATTTATCTATTCCTGAGAGTTTATCTTATTTTTTATTTGTTTATTTAAATGAAGTCGGCTGGGGATATAGCCTAGTGGCAAGAGTGCCTGCCTCGGATTCACGAGGCCCTAGGTTCGATTCCCTAGCACCACATATACAGAAAATGGCCAGAAGCGGCGCTGTGGCTCAAGTGGCAGAGTGCTAGCCTTGAGCGGGAAGAAGCCAGGGACGGTGCTCCGGCCCTGAGTCCAAGGCCCAGGACTGGCCAAAAAAAAAAAATAAAATAAAAAATAAAAAATAAATGAAGTCGACCAGTTGCCTGCCCTTCCATCCATTATCCGTCACCGAGACAAACTGAACAAAGTTCTGAGGTCGACATTGTAAAGATACGGATTCAGGTCTGTCTACTGGTTCCCTTTGCTCCTGCGCGCCCTGCCCTTCTCTCCACATTTATGTGTTTGTTTGTTTGTCTATCTAATCTTTTGGGTTTTTATTTCTAATGAGGTCGACCAGTTGTCTATTTATTATTTTTTTTACTACGCATCAAGCTGCACTGCTTGTCTTTGCTCCTGAGTGCTCGAGCAGTCTCGCCTTTTCCACTTATTTTTATTTTTGATTTATTTTGATTTATTTTGTCAATGTAAAAAAAAATACGCATCGTGCTGTGCTGTTTGTGTTTGCTTGAGTGCATTCGCGCGCTCTCGGTTTCTCCACTTCACAATTTTTTTGTTATTATTTATCTATTCCTGAGAGTTTATCTTATTTTTATTTGTTTATTTAAATGAAGTCGACCAGTTACCTGCCCTTCCTTCCATTATCCGTCACCGAGACAAACTGAACAAAGTTCTGAGGTCGACCTTGTAAAGATAAGGATTCAGGTCTGTCTGCTGTTTACCTTTGCTCCTGCGCGCACTGCCCTTCTATCCACATTTATGTGTTTGTTTGTATGTCTATCTAATCTTTTGGTTTTATTTCTAATGAGGTCGACCAGTTGTCTAATTATTATTTTTTTTACTACGCATCAAGCTGCACTTCTTGTCTTTGCTCCTGTGTGCTCGCGCAGTCTCGCCTTTTCTCTTATTTTTATTTTTGATTTATTTTTGATTTATTTTGTCAATTTAAAAAAAATACGCATCGTGCTGTGCTGTTTGTGTTTGCTTGAGTGCATTCGCGCGCTCTCGGTTTCTCCACTTTACAATTTTTTTGTTATTATTTATCTATTCCTGAGAGTTGATCTTATTTTTTATTTGTTTATTTAAATGAAGTCGACCAGTTACCTGCCCTTCCTTCCATTATCCGTCACCGAGACAAACTGAACAAAGTTCTGAGGTCGACCTTGTAAGGATAAGGATTCAGGTCTGTATGCTGTTTACCTTTGCTCCTGCCCGCACTGCCCTTCTATCCACATTTATGTGTTTGTTTGTTTGTCTATCTAATCTTTTGGGTTTTTATTTCTAATGAGGTCGACCAGTTGTCTATTTATTATTTTTTTTTACTACGCATCAAGCTGCACTGCTTGTCTTTCCTCCTGTGTGGTCGCGCAATCTCGCCTTTTCCACTTATTTTTATTTTTGATTTATTTTGATTTATTTTGTCAATTAAAAAAAAATACGCATCGTGCTGTGCTGTTTGTGTTTGATTGAGTGCATTCGCGCGCTCTCGCTTCTCCACTTTACAATTTTTTGTTATTATTTATCTATTCCTGAGAGTTTATCTTATTTTTTTTTGTTTATTTAAATGAAGTCGACCAGTTACCTGCCCTTCCTTCCATTATCCGTCACCGAGACAAACTGAACAAAGTTCTGAGGTCGACCTTGGAAACATAAGGATTCAGGTCTGTCTGCTGTTTACCTTTGCTCCTGCGCTCACTGCCCTTCTCTCCACATTTATGTTTTTGTTTGTTTGTCTCTCTAATCTTTTGGGTTTTTATTTCTAATGAGGTCGACCAGTTGTCTATTTATTATTTTTTTTACTACGCATCAAGCTGCGCTGCTTGTCTTTGCACCTGTGTGCTCGCGCACTCTCGCCTTTTCCACTTATTTTTATTTTTGATTTATTTTTGATTTATTTTGTCAATTTAAAAAAAAAATACGCCTTGTGCTGTGCTGTTTGTGTTTGCTTGAGTGCATTCGCGCGCTCTCGCTTTCTCCACTTTACAATTTTTTGTTATTATTTATCTATTCCTGAGAGTTTATCTTATTTTTTATTTGTTTATTTAAATGAAGTCGACCAGTTGCCTGCCCTTCCTTCCATTATCCGTCACCGAGACAAACTGAACAAAGTTCTGAGGTCGACCTTGTAAAGATAAGCAATCAGGTCTGTCTGCTGTTTACCTTTGCTCCTGCCCGCACTGCCCATCTCTCCACATTTATGTGTTTGTTTGTTTGTCTATCTAATCTTTTGGGTTTTTATTTCTAATGAGGTCGACCAGTTGTCTATTTATTATTTTTTTTACTACGCTTCAAGCTGCACTGCTTGTCTTTGCTCCTGTGTGCTCGCGCACTCTCGCCTTTTCCACTTATTTTTATTTTTGATTTATTTTTGATTTATTTTGTCAATTAAAAAAAAATACGCATCGTGCTGTGCTGTTTGTGTTTGCTTGAGTGCATTCGCGCGCTCCTCGCTTTCTCCACTTTACAATTTTTTTGTTATTATTTATCTATTCCTGAGAGTTTATCTTATTTTTTATTTGTTTATTTAAATGAAGTCGACCAGTTGCCTGACCTTCCTTCCATTATCCGTCACCGAGACAAACTGAACAAAGTTCTGAGGTCGACCTTGTAAAGATAAGGATTCAGGTCTGTCTGCTGTTTACCTTTGCTCCTGCGCGCACTGCCCATCTCTCCACATTTATGTGTTTGTTTGTTTGTCTATCTAATCTTTTGGGTTTTTATTTCTAATGAGGTCGACCAGTTGTCTATTTATTATTTTTTTTACTACGCATCAAGCTGCGCTGCTTGTCTTTGCTCCTGTGTGCTCGCGCACTCTCGCCAATTCCACTTATTTTTATTTTTGATTTATTTTTGATTTATTTTGTCAATTTTAAAAAAAATACGCATCATGCTGTGCTGTTTGTGTTTGCTTGAGTGCATTCGCGCTCTCTCGCTTTCTCCACTTTACAATTTTTTTGTTATTATTTATCTATTCCTGAGAGTTTATCTTATTTTTTTTGTTTATTTAAATGAAGTCGACCAGTTGCCTGCCCTTCCTTCCATTATCCGTCACCGAGACAAACTGAACAAAGTTCTGAGGTCGACCTTGTAAAGATAAACATTCAGGTCTGTCTGCTGTTTACCTTTGCTCCTGCACGCACTGCCCTTCTCTCCACATTTATGTGTTTGTTTGTTTGTCTATCCAATCTTTTGGGTTTTTATTTATAATGAGGTCGACCAGTTGTCTATTTATCATTTTTTTTACTACGCAACAAGCTGCGCTGCTTGTCTTTGCTCCTGTGTGCTCGCGCACTCTCGCCTTTTCCACTTATTTTTATTTTTGATTTATTTTGATTTATTTTGTCTATTTAAAAAAAAATACGCATCGTGCTGTGCTGTTTGTGTTTGCTTGAGTGCATTCGCGCTCTCTCGCTTTCTCCACTTTACAATTTTTTTATTATTTATCTATTCCTGAGAGTTTATCTTATTTTTTATTTGTTTATTTAAATGAAGTCGGCTGGGATATAGCCTAGTGGCAAGAGTGCCTGCCTCGGATTCACGAGGCCCTAGGTTCGATTCCCTAGCACCAACATATACAGAAAATGGCCAGAAGCGGCGCTGTGGGCTCAAGTGCAGAGTGCTAGCCTTGAGCGGGAAGAAGCCAGGGACGGTGCTCCGGCCCTGAGTCCAAGGCCCAGGACTGGCCAAAAAAAAAAAATAAAATAAAAAATAAAAAATAAATGAAGTCGACCAGTTGCCTGCCCTTCCATCCATTATCCGTCACCGAGACAAACTGAACAAAGTTCTGAGGTCGACATTGTAAAGATACGGATTCAGGTCTGTCTACTCGTTCCCTTTGCTCCTGCGCGCCCTGCCCTTCTCTCCACATTTATGTGTTTGTTTGTTTGTCTATCTAATCTTTTGG